>NW_024061724.1:0-96940 GCF_016432855.1 Salvelinus namaycush | reverse complement strand
GGGCGCTATCTGGACAGAGGGGTGCTATCTGGACAGAGGGGTGCTATCTGGACAGAGGGGCGCTATCTGGACAGAGGGGCGCTATCTGGACAGAGGGGCGCTATCTGGACAGAGGGGCGCTATCTGGACAGAGGGGCGCTATCTGGACAGAGGGGCGCTATCTGGACGGAGGGGCGCTATCTGGACGGAGGGGCGCTATCTGGACGGAGGGGCGCTATCTGGACAGAGGGGCGCTATCTGGACAGAGGGGCGCTATCTGGACAGAGGGGCGCTATCTGGACAGAGGGGCGCTATCTGGACAGAGGGGCGCTATCTGGACAGAGGGGCGCTATCTGGACAGAGGGGCGCTATCTGGACAGAGGGGCGCTATCTGGACAGAGGGGCGCTATCTGGACAGAGGGGCGCTATCTGGACAGAGGGGCGCTATCTGGACAGAGGGGCGCTATCTGGACAGAGGGGCGCTATCTGGACAGAGGGGCGCTATCTGGACAGAGGGGCGCTATCTGGACAGAGGGGCGCTATCTGGACAGAGGGGCGCTATCTGGACAGAGGGGCGCTATCTGGACAGAGGGGCGCTATCTGGACAGAGGGGCGCTATCTGGACAGAGGGGCGCTATCTGGACAGAGGGGCGCTATCTGGACAGAGGGGCGCTATCTGGACAGAGGGGCGCTATCTGGACAGAGGGGCGCTATCTGGACAGAGGGGCGCTATCTGGACAGAGGGCGCTATCTGGACAGAGGGGCGCTATCTGGACAGAGGGGCGCTATCTGGACAGAGGGGCGCTATCTGGACAGAGGGGCGCTATCTGGACAGAGGGGCGCTATCTGGACAGAGGGGCGCTATCTGGACAGAGGGGCGCTATCTGGACAGAGGGGCGCTATCTGGACAGAGGGGTGCTATCTGGACAGAGGGGTGCTATCTGGATGAATTGTTAAGGTTGGTGATGTAGATGCTTCTATGTACAACATCAAAAGAAATTCCTAGTTACTGTTGTTGCATGGCAACAAGGTTCTGATTCTGAATGGTTTTACAGTGCCCTCTGTAAATATTGGGACAGTGAAGCACTTTTCTTTTGAAATCAAACAATGACTATGAGGTTAAAGTGCATACTGTCATCTTTAATTTGAGGGTATTTTCATCCATATTGGGTAAACAATTTAGAAATTACAGCCCTTTTTTAATACATAGTCCCCCAATTTTAGGAGACCAAAAGTATTGGGTCAAATTGACTTCTATGTGTATTAAAGCAGTCAGAAGTTTAATATTTGGTCCCATTTTCACACAATGACTATATCAAGCTGGTGACTGTACAAACTTGTTGGATGTATTTGCTGTTAATCTGAAACACAACAAAAACTATTTTGTGCCAAATAGAAATGAATGGTAAATAATGTGTTGAGTCATTTTTATTGTAAATAAGAATAGAATGTTCCTTAACAGTTCTACATTAATGTGGATGCTACCATGATTAGGGATAGTCCTGAATGAATCGTGAATAACGATGAGTGAGAAAGTTACAGACGCACAAATATACCACCAAGACATGCTAAGCTTTCACCATTACAATAACAGGGGAGGTTAGCATTTTATATCATACCCCCAAGACATGCTAACCTCTCACCATTACAATAACAGGGGAGGTTAGCATTTTATATCATACCCCCAAGACACGCTAACCTCTCACCATTACAATAACAGGGGAGGTTAGCATTTTATATCATACCCCCAAGACATGCTAACCTCTCACCATTACAATAACAGGGGAGGTTAGCATTTTATATCATACCCCCAAGACATGCTAAGCTCTCACCATTACAATAACAGGGGAGGTTAGTGTTTTATATCATACCCCCAAGACATGCTAAGCTCTCACCATTACAATAACAGGGGAGGTTAGCGTTTTATATCATACCCCCAAGACATGCTAACCTCTCACCATTACAATAACATGGGAGGTTAGCATTTTATATCATACCCCCAAGACATGCTAAGCTCTCACCATTACAATAACAGGGGAGGTTAGCATTTTATATCATACCCCCAAGACATGCTAACCTCTCACCATTACAATAACAGGGGAGGTTAGCATTTTATATCATACCCCCAATACATGCTAAGCTCTCACCATTACAATAACAGGGGAGGTTAGTGTTTTATATCATACCCCCAAGACATGCTAAGCTCTCACCATTACAATAACAGGGGAGTTTAGTGTTTTATATCATACCCCCAAGACATGCTAACCTCTCACCATTACAATAACATGGGAGGTTAGCATTTTATATCATACCCCCAAGACATGCTAAGCTCTCACCATTACAATAACAGGGGAGGTTAGCATTTTATATCATACCCCCAAGACACGCTAACCTCTCACCATTACAATAACAGGGGAGGTTAGCAATTTATATCATACCCCCAAGACATGCTAAGCTCTCACCATTACAATAACAGGGGAGGTTAGTGTTTTATATCATACCCCCAAGACATGCTAACCTCTCACCATTACAATAACATGGGAGGTTAGCATTTTATATCATACCCCCAAGACATGCTAACCTCTCACCATTACAATAACAGGGGAGGTTAGCATTTTATATCATACCCCCAAGACATGCTAACCTCTCACCATTACAATAACAGGGGAGGTTAGCATTTTATATCATACCCCCAAGACATGCTAACCTCTCACCATTACAATAACAGGGGAGGTTAGCATTTTATATCATACCCCCAAGACATGCTAAGCTCTCACCATTACAATAACATGGGAGGTTAGCATTTTATATCATACCCCCAAGACATGCTAACCTCTCACCATTACAATAACAGGGGAGGTTAGCATTTTATATCATACCCCCAAGACATGCTAACCTCTCACCATTACAATAACAGGGGAGGTTAGTATTTTATATCATACCCCCAAGACATGCTAACCTCTCACCATTACAATAACATGGGAGGTTAGCATTTTATATCATACCCCCAAGACATGCTAACCTCTCACCATTACAATAACAGGCGAGGTTAGTATTTTGGGTGGGGGTATGATATTTGGAGTATAAAGCCCAATTTTCTTTTTTAAATGCTTCACTGTCCCAATAATTACGGAGGGCACTGTATATTACACTGTATATTATACAAATTAAAGCATTACAGAGCATCAATTTGAAATGAAATACCTGGTGGAGGGGTCGGAGCAGC
Source organism: Salvelinus namaycush (assembly GCF_016432855.1). Classification (NCBI taxonomy): domain Eukaryota; kingdom Metazoa; phylum Chordata; class Actinopteri; order Salmoniformes; family Salmonidae; genus Salvelinus; species Salvelinus namaycush. The sequence continues at coordinate 93,735 of NW_024061724.1, read as the reverse complement.
CTCAACAGAGACTTCAGCTCAGCAGGCCTCAGACAGAGAGACCCCATGTCCTGTAACATCCCCAGGAGGCCGTCGGCACACTGGCGGTCCAGTCTCTGTGGCTGGGAGAGGACATGGAGCACAGCCCCCACCAGGCCGGCCTCCACAGCCACCGTACGGCAGGACAGGGAGCCCCCGCAGACCGCAGCCAGCCACTGGGCTACCAGGAGCTGCAGGTCCCTCTGGGGGGCCAGGTCAGGCAGCCACTGTAGGAGGAGGAGGAGGGGCTGGTCGTTACTGATACCCAGGTGATGGGCGTGGGCGTGTTCCCCTTCCACCGCCTAGTGGAGAGAAGGAGAGGGAGAGAAAAGAGGAGGGCAATGAGGGAGGAGTGAGAGAGTGAGAGTTTTTTTGTGGAAGTCCAAATATATCTAACTCATAGAACGATGACAAGTAAATGACTAATGGCCTTCATGACAACATGACATTCTCTCCCTTTACACTCTACATTAGTATCCCTTTAACCAGATGAAGTGAGGTGTGGATCTGCTCACCATGTTCATTAGTTCCTGCAGCAGGCGTTTAGTGGGCTGACCCTGACTCTTCAGCACGTCAAACAGCTGGGAGTAGCCGATCCTCTCCTTGAAAACCTCCTGGAGGGAGACGAACACAGAGACACTAATATAGACAGGCTAGTAATGTACAGAGACACTAATATAGACAGGCTAGTAATGTACAGAGACACTAATATAGACAGGCTAGTAATGTACAGAGACACTAATATAGACAGGCTAGTAAATGTACAGAGACACTAATATAGACAGGCTAGTAAATGTACAGAGACACTAATATAGACAGGCTAGTAAATGTACAGAGACACTAATATAGACAGGCTAGTAATGTACAGAGACACTAATATAGACAGGCTAGTAATGTACAGAGACACTAATATAGACAGGCTAGTAATGTACAGAGACACTAATATAGACAGGCTACTAATGTACAGAGACACTAATATAGACAGGCTACTAATGTACAGAGACACTAATATAGACAGGCTACTAATGTACAGAGACACTAATATAGACAGGCTACTAATGTACAGAGACACTAATATAGACAGGCTAGTAATGTACAGAGACACTAATATAGACAGGCTACTAATGTACAGAGACACTAATATAGACAGGCTAGTAATGTACAGAGACACAAATATAGACAGGCTAGTAATGTACAGAGACACAAATATAGACAGGCTAGTAATGTACAGAGACACTAATATAGACAGGCTACTAATGTACAGAGACACTAATATAGACAGGCTAGTAATGTACAGAGACACTAATATAGACAGGCTAGTAATGTACAGAGACACTAATATAGACAGGCTAGTAATGTACAGAGACACTAATATAGACAGGCTACTAATGTACAGAGACACTAATATAGACAGGCTAGTAATGTACAGAGACACTAATATAGACAGGCTACTAATGTACAGAGACACTAATATAGACAGGCTACTAATGTACAGAGACACTAATATAGACAAGCTAGTAATGTACAGAGACACTAATATAGACAGGCTAGTAATGTACAGAGACACTAATATAGACAGGCTACTAATGTACAGAGACACTAATATAGACAGGCTACTAATGTACAGAGACACTAATATAGACAGGCTAGTAATGTACAGAGACACAAATATAGACAGGCTAGTAATGTACAGAGACACAAATATAGACAGGCTAGTAATGTACAGAGACACACATATAGACAGGCTAGTAATGTACAGAGACACTAATATAGACAGGCTAGTAATGTACAGAGACACAAATATAGACAGGCTAGTAATGTACAGAGACACACATATAGACAGGCTAGTAATGTACAGAGACACAAATATAGACAGGCTAGTAATGTACAGAGACACTAATATAGACAGGCTAGTAATGTACAGAGACACTAATATAGACAGGCTAGTAATGTACAGAGACACTAATATAGACAGGCTAGTAATGTACAGAGACACTAATATAGACAGGCTACTAATGTACAGAGACACTAATATAGACAGGCTACTAATGTACAGAGACACTAATATAGACAGGCTAGTAATGTACAGAGACACAAATATAGACAGGCTAGTAATGTACAGAGACACACATATAGACAGGCTAGTAATGTACAGAGACACACATATAGACAGGCTAGTAATGTACAGAGACACTAATATAGACAGGCTACTAATGTACAGAGACACACATATAGACAGGCTAGTAATGTACAGAGACACTAATATAGACAGGCTACTAATGTACAGAGACACTAATATAGACAGGCTAGTAATGTACAGAGACACAGGCTGCCTCCCAAACGGCAACCTATTCTCTATATAGAACCCTATGGGCCCTGGTCAAAAGCAGTGCACTATACAGGGAATAGTTTGCCATTTGGGACAGAGATAGAATTAAAGAACTTCCTCCCTGGCAAAGAGCCACACAACAGACAGGAGGACAATGAGACTGTCTAAACAAGACTGAAAACAGTGTCAAGCCTTATCCGGCTCTTTTTATGTTCTGATAACGTGTGTGTGTGTGTGTGTGTGTGTGTGTGTGTGTGTGTGTGTGTGTGTGTGTGTGTGTGTGTGTGTGTGTGTGTGTGTGTCAGACAGAGGAAGATTGTACTAGAACTATGACTGTGTGATGAAGAGCCTTGCCTAAGACCTGAAGACTGTGTAATCTCCCTGAAATACTGCCTAGGCTTCAACTGGGAGGGATAATGTAGTCCGGATGATTAGGGTTCAATACCCAGCGGGCCACACTAGTTGTAGAAATCCTTACCTTGGCAGAAGGGGAGTTACTCATGATGGATGTGAGGACTCCGAGGGCATGGACTGTGATGCAGTCGGAACCTTTCTCCAAAACCTACACAGTCAGGGGGACATAATAAGATGTGACACTGCAGACTTAACATACAGTATGTACAGGTGACACCCCACACCATCTCAAGGGGACATATATACATGAAAACACACACAGGAAAAAGACAGAAGTTACCATAACAACTGGGTCAATTAATGACAGGTGTTGACATGCAGAACCCAAACCCACACACAACTAATACGATTGCAAAAGTCTTCTGCCACAAAAAAGAATGTGACACACAAGCAAAACCCATTGTTACACAATAACCGAGCGCTGCATAGGACACAGATTCCATCACACATCTACAACCACAAAACATTGTGAAAGATACCAAACCAGCAGACATGCAGGAGGAGGATCCCAACAGGAACCTTGAGACAGTGAGGTGATACATGCTTGGAGAGATGAGCACAGACACACACACACACACAATCTGACCTACTGATGACAGCAGGACACTCAGCCTCTATTAGAGAACATAGTGTGTAAGAAGAGAGAGAGGGAGGCTTATATCCACCCACAATAACACCCTGGACGACTGACCTGTCTAGCTACACACCCTTACACTCGTTATATTCTAAAACCAGACATATTTGACAGAATCTGGAAACCGTATGTGGACCATCTTAGAGAATGTTCTCTATAGTGGCCGTTTTGTTTCTGTCTGTGAATGTCAGTTTGTTTTGGACACATTTTTTTTGCCTCAGTGTTTTGTTCCTGAATCCCTCTGTGAGAATGAATGTATGTGGATTTGGGGGGTGGAGGGGGGGTGGAGAGGGGGCTGTATACTTGACTGAGTTCTGTAGAAAAACAAACTAATTGTCAACAACAAAAAGAAGAGAGAGAGCTAATAGTCTAGTACACAGATCATCCTACCCTCCATCTCTCTGAGCTCTTTAAACAGGATGCCTCTTTACCAGGAAGTCTGGCCAGTCGCCCTCATTTGTAGATTATGCAGGTAGTGCAATTATACTATGTAGCTATAGACTATGAGGTGGGTGGGGGAGGTGAGAAGGGAGGAGAGGAGAGGAGAGGAGAGGAGAGGAGAGGAGAGGAGAGGAGAGGAGAGGAGAGGAGAGGAGAGGAGAGGAGAGGAGAGGAGAGAGAGCGAGAGCGAGAGCGAGAGCGATAGCGAGAGCGAGAGAGAGAGAGAGAGAAGAGGCTGAGTTTTCTGCTGACAGTCAGACCTATTTCAATATGATCATGGAGGGAAAGTACCTGGTCCACTTCCACCTCTGTGTCCGTGAGCAAACGTGTGGTGAGGTCACACACCCCCTCACGCTCCGACCTACACCTCTTACTGTGATAGAGCTACAGGACAGGACACATACGGACACACAAACGGACAGACAGACGGACAGACAGACAGAGAGACAATGTCAACTCAGAGAGGACCATGTTTGGCTCTCCACTTTGGCAGCACCTGCTACAGGAAGGACACACCTGCTGCAGGAAGGACACACCTGCTACAGGAAGGACACACCTGCTACAGGAAGGACACACCTGCTACAGAAAGGACACACCTGCTACAGAAAGGACACACCTGCTACAGAAAGGACACACCTGCTACAGGAAGGACACACCTGCTGCAGGAAGGACACACCTGCTGCAGGAAGGACACACCTGCTACAGGAAGGACACACCTGCTACAGGAAGAACACACCTGCTGCATGGACACACCTTTGTTAACCACTGACATTTGACAGACAGACAGATGGATGGACAGACAGACGGATAGACAGACAGATGGACGGATAGACAGACAGACAGAGAGAAAAGACAGCCAGACAGACAGACAGACAGAGAGAAAGACAGCCAGACAGACAGACAGAGAGAAAGACAGCCAGACAGACAGCCAGACAGAAAGACAAACAGACAGAGAGAAAGACAGACAAACAGACAGACAGACAGATGGATAGACAGACAGACGGATGGATAGACAGACAGACAGACCTTGCTGTTCTGGATGAGTCGGAGGATGTGTTCGAAGCAGTTGTTGTTGAGGAAGATGGCCTGCAGCACCGGCCTGTCTGAACACTGCAGGATCTCAGGCACCGAAGCTGTTGAGGACAATACGACTCATCATCAACAACACCATAAAAACTTGTCACATTTACAACAATAATAAGTACCTGGCCTTCAGAGATAAACCTTCATATAGAAGAGAGATGTCTCATGTTTTGACTGAGGGCCAGTCTGGGGGCCAGTCTGAGGGACAGTCTGGGGGCCAGTCTGGGGGCCAGTCTGGGGGCCAGTCTGGGGGCCAGTCTGGGGGTCAGTCTGGGGGTCAGTCTGAGGGCCAGTCTGAGGGACAGTCTGGGGGTCAGTCTGTGGGACAGTCTGTGGGCCAGTCTGAGGGCCAGTCTGTGGGCCAGTCTGTGGGCCAGTCTGTGGGCCAGTCTGTGGGCCAGTCTGTGGGCCAGTCTGTTGGTGCTATCATGCCAACTCCCTGTCACTCATTATCATGCCATGTTTGGCTTGAGAAGGACAGCAATGAAGTTGGCCCCATATGGAACAGATATAGAAGACAAGATTCCTGTATGTTCTACCTGGAAGTAATACATATTGCAGCAAACACACATCCAAGATTCATAGAAGATTCTTGTAATATCTCAATCATTCAGATGTATTTATAAATTTACATCAGCAGATGTCACATCAGCTGATATGGCTGGTTAACATTCAGACACAACATATTTGCTGCATGTATGATATTTAAAACGTAAGGCGGACGTGTCAGCTAAGCCTTCGGAGGTCTCACATACACATTTCAAAGACCTTGCATACCACTGCCTGACGTCACGCAACGTCACACTTACTGAAAAAAGAAGAAAAGTCCGCCGCGAGGAGGAGGAGGAAGAGGAAAGGAGGAGAGGGGTAGAGGAGGAGAGGAAGAGGAGGATGAGGAAGATGAAGAGGAGGGGAGGAAAGGAGGAGGGGGAGAAAGAGGGAAAGAATAAGGAGAGGAGGAGGATAGGAAGAGGAGGATGAGGAAGAGGAGGAGGGGAGGAGGGGAGGAAAGGAGGAGGGGGAGAAAGAGGGAAATAATAAGGAGAGGAGGAGGAGGATGAGGAAGAGGAGTAGAAATGACTTCAATAACAGCAGTGAATCTATTTTATTATTAAGTGGCGATCCGTCAACAATCATTCTCATGATAGCACATTGGTAGTAGTCAGTGACAAATATCAAAGCTGGGCTTGGTTAAAACCCTGGATGAGAGACCAAAGGCATAGGTGTAGATAGATCAACTGTCCAGTAGGAGGTGCTGCCCAGCCTTAAACATGAAAACTCATATGTGAAAATGCATATACAAATGGTATTTTTCTTATAGTCACTTTCATGGTTTTCTATACGCATGTTGACTTATAAAAATCTACCTATAAGGAAAGCATTTCTTTTGAAGAGGTTACGTTGTCAGAACATACACTTGTCTTTTAATATTCATAGATCACTCTTATAATTCCAATCTACATAGGAAATTCACCACAATCATGTAATGAATTGCTTATGTCAAATAAGGCATATACCCTATATATACACAAAAGTATGTGGACACCCTTTCAAATTAATGGTTTGGCTACTTCAGCCACACCCGTTGCTGACATGTGAATAACATCGAGCACACAGCCATGCAACATCCATAGACAAACTTTCCAGTAGAATGGCCTTACTGAAGAGCACAGTGACTTTTAACGTGGCACCGTCATAGGATACCACCTTTCCAACAAGTCAGTTCGTCAAATTTCTGCCCTGCTAGAGCTGCCCCGGTCAAATGTAAGTGCTGTTATTGTGAAGTGCCAACATTTGGGAGCAACAATGGCCAGCCACGAAATGGTAGGACACACAAGCTCACAGAACGGGACCACCAAGTGCTGAAGCGCATAGCGCGTAAAAATCGTCAGTCCTTGGTTGCAACACTCACTACAGAGTTCCAAACTGCCTCTGGAAGCAACGTCAGCACAAGAACTGTTCATCGGGAGCATCATGAAATGGTTTTCCATGGCTGAGCAGCCGCACACAAGCCTAAGATCACCATGCATACATTGACATTCTAGATGTTTGTCTATGGAGATTGCCTGGCTGTGTGCTCGATTTTATACACCTGTCAGCAAATCTGGGTTTGTGGCTAAAATAGTTTAATCCACTCATTTGAAGGGGTGTCCACATACTTTTGTCCATATAGTGTATAAGGCAAAACATAGTCAATCTTAACAGTTACTTATTAGATTTCTGTACTAATAATCTTCTTCTGCCATACAAGATTGTTATTTGTTTTTCATGGTTGTTTTCCATATGGTGATGGCACAAACATTAGTGGGACCAGACTAATATTTGGGGAGTGTATTTTGGATGATGGGGCCTCTTACTCAGCATGTGACTCTGGAGAGTGATGAGGTGTTCCTCCCAGCTCTGCCCGTCCTCCTGCTCGTTCCCTAGCCCTGGAGGCCGGTTCCAGTTCAGGACCTGGAAGTATCAGAAACAGTTGCATACCTCCATTAACACAAACACCAATGCCATGCTAACCACACTCCTACCCTCCTACCCACAAACTCCTACCCTCCTACCCGCTGTCCCAACAAGATCAAGCTACTACAGCCACTGCTGCTGCTACTACAGCTGCTGCTACTACTGCTACTACTACTACAGCTGCTGCTACTACTACAGCTACTACTACTACTACTACTACTGCTACTGCTACTGCTACTGCTACTGCTACTACTGCTGCTACTAATACAGCTGCTGCTACTTCTACTACTGTTACTTCTCCCACTACTTCTCCTACTTCTACTACTGTTACTTCTCCTACTACTACTACTGTTACTTTTTAAAATATATATTTTATTTATTTATTTCACCTTTATTTATTTAACCAGGTAGGCCAGTTGAGAACAAGTTCTCATTTACAACTGCGACCTGGACAAGATGAAGCAAAGCAGTGCGACACAAAGAACACAGAGTTACACATGGGATAAACACATGTACAGTCAATAACACAATAGAAAAATCTATGTACAGTGTGTGCAAATCAAGTAAGTTCAGGGAGGTAAGGCAATAAATAGGCCATAGTGGCGAAATAATTACAATTTAGCAATTAAACAGAGGATTGATGGATAGTGTAACTCTGTGTTGTTGTTTGTGTCGCACTGCTTTGCTTTATCTTGGCCAGGTCGCAGTTGTAAATGAGAACTTGTTCTCAACTAGCCTACCTGGTTAAATAAAGGTGAAATAAAAAAATTGTGCATAAGATGAATGTGCAAGTAGAGGTACTGGGGTGCAAAGGAGCAAAATAATAAATAACAATATGGGGATGAGGTAGTTGGGTGGGCTATTATCCTAGTGGTTAGAGCGTTGGGCCAGTAACAGAAAGGTTGGTCGATCGAATCCCCGAGCTACCACTGTCAAAATCTGTCGTTCTGCCCCTGAACAAGGCAGTTAACCCACTGTTCCTAGGCCGTCATTGTAAATAAGATTTTTTTCTTAACGGGCTTGCCCCGTTAAGGTAAAATAAAATAATATATATTTTTACAGATGGGCTGTGTACAGGTGCAATGATCATTAAGCTGCTCTGACAGCTGATGCTTAAAAAGGTAAGTAAGACTCCAGCTTCAGTGATTTTTGCAATTCGTTCCAGTCATTGGCAGCAGAGAACTGGAAGGAAAGGCGCCAAAGGAGGAGTTGGCTTTGGGGAAGACCAGTGAAATATACCTGCTGGAGCGCGTGCTACAGGTTGGTGCTGCTATAATCCTCCTCCTCCTCCTACTGTTACTCCTACTGCTTCTCCTACCACTGCTGCTGCTCCTGCTTCCCCTACTACTACTGCTGCTACTGCTTCTCCTCCTCCTACTGTTACTCCTACTGCTTCTACTACCACTGCTGCTGCTCCTGCTTCCCCTACTACTACTGCTGCTATAATCCTCCTCCTCCTCCTACTGTTACTCCTACTGCTTCTACTACCACTGCTGCTGCTCCTGCTTCCCCTACTACTGCTGCTGCTACTACTTCTCCTACTGCTGCTGCTACTGCTTCTCCTACGACTACTTCTCCTACTACTACTTCTCCTACTACTACTACTTCTCCTACTACTACTACTTCTCCTACTTCTCCTACTGCTGTTGCTACTACCTGGAAGTAGCCATCCAACACGGTCCTGATCTCCAGCCGGCGCTCTGCAGGACTACTGGAGTGGAGGATATGCACCATTGCAGTCAGGCACTGCAGGGTCAGCCGTAGCAGCGTGGGGTCCTTGGGGTTGGAGGAGGTCCGGAGGCACCAGGCTCTGAGTACAGAAAGAAGGTCCTCCACAGACTGCAGGGTGATGGAGAGCAGGCCGTTCTTCTGGAATGCATAGATACAGTACATACGAGTTAACACACACACACACACACACACACACACACACACACACACACACACACACACACACACACACACACACACACACACACACACACACACACACACACACACACACACACACACACACACACACACACACACACACAATTCTGAAGAGAGGTACAGTAGGAGTGCTTTACCTTGCTGCCACTGATGACGGCCCCTTGGAGATGGACCAATCGGAGAGTGAGGACCTCTGGGATCTGCTGGCTGTCCTGCAGGCTGTCTGTGAACCAACGACACATTGATGGTTGTTGTTTTGATGACATGGCAATCTAGCCTGAGTCAGTCTGTACCATCATGCCAACTCCTTGTCGCTCACTGTCATACCAAAAGGTTTGGCTTGACAATGAGCAATGGAGTTGACAAGAGCACTTACAGATCTGGGACCAGTCTATAGAAGGAGACACCAGATCTGGGACCAGCCTACAGAAGGAGGCAAAAGACCTGGTACCAGCCTACAGAAGGAGGCACCAGATCTGGTACCAGCCTACAGAAGGAGGCACCAGATCTGGGACCAGCCTACAGAAGGAGACAACAGACCTGGGACCAGCCTACAGAAGGAGACAACAGACCTGGGACCAGGCTACAGAAGGAGACAACAGACCTGGGACCAGGCTACGGAAGGAGACAACAGATCTGGGACCTGCCTACAGAAGGAGGCAACAGATCTGGGACCAGCCTACAGAAGGAGGCAACAGATCTGGTACCAGCCTACAGAAGGAGACAACAGACCTGGGACCAGCCTACAGAAGGAGGCAACAGACCTGGGACCAGGCTACAGAAGGAGACAACAGACTTGGGGCCAGGCTACAGAAGGAGACAACAGACCTGGGACCAGGCTACAGAAGAAGACAACAGACCTGGGACCAGGCTACAGAAGGAGACAACAGACCTGGGACCAGGCTACAGAAGGAGACAACAGACCTGGGACCAGGCTACAGAAGGAGACAACAGACCTGGGACCAGGCTACAGAAGGAGACAACAGACCTGGAACCAGGCTACAGAAGGAGACAACAGACCTGGAACCAGGCTACAGAAGGAGACAACAGATCTGGGACCAGGCTACAGAAGGAGACAACAGATCTGGGACCTGGCTACAGAAGGAGACAACAGATCTGGGACCAGCCTACAGAAGGAGACAACAGATCTGGGACCCGGCTACAGAAGGAGACAACAGATCTGGGACCAGCCTACAGAAGGAGACAACAGATCTGGGACCTGGCTACAGAAGGAGACAACAGATCTGGGACCAGCCTACAGAAGGAGACAACAGATCTGGGACCTGGCTAATGGCAATACATTGTACAAGACAGTATGCACAGCCAGTATACTGTGATGTCATAATGAGATGTGGAAATCCAAGGCACACTGGGACAGCATTGAGAAATAGCAGGATGTGGGTTGAGCCCTCGTTAGGCAAGGTTATGTATCAAGACAATGGAGATCCCATGTCACGCCCTGACCGTAGAGAGCGTTTTATGTCTCTATTTTGGTTTGGTCAGGGTATGATTTGGGTGTGCATTCTATGTTCCTTTTTCTATGATTTGTATTTCTGTGTGTTTGGCCGGGTGTGGTTCTCAATCAGAGGCAGCTGTCTATCGTTGTCTCTGATTGAGAACCATACTTAGGTTGCCTTTTCCCACCTGTATTGGTGGGTAGTTGTCTATGTGTAGTTGCATGTCAGCACTCTGTTATTTATAGCTTCACGTTCATTTTGTTGTTTTGTTAGTTTGTTTAGTGTTTCATTCATGAATTAAAAAAGAATGTATTCACATCACGCTGCGACCTTGGTCTCCTCTCTTTGACGAACGTGACATCCCATAAGCCTTAGTAATAGGTCCAACAACAGCTAGCAGTATAATACACACCAGAGGCTGAGCCCACTGGGCTCTGGTCAAAAGCACTGCACTATATAGGGAATACAGTGCCAACTGGGATGCAGCTCAAACACTTCCCTCTCTCAATAGCATGGTGTTAACAGTCACGTTGACCTTTCTGTCATCTACACACTCAACTTGTCCAGACCGGTTTCCCACGTGGTTTAGAGATGAGCACCGTGCTAATCAAAGGACGCTAGCAATAGAAGCGTTTAATAAACGAAGATCCCAGTGAGAGAACACTGCTAATTAGAAAATAACATAATTAACTTTAGATCAAGACAGAACATATCGACTGGACTCTTGCTGGACTCTTGTGTTTCTCCAAAGGGAGAAAAGTACATTTTGAGCAGCCTAAAGGAAAGCTGTGTATTACTGGAACAGGAGAACAGGCTAGTATAAAGGTAGTCTGAGTAGTTATATATATACAGAGGTATATATGAATAGAAGTAGTTATATACACAGAGGTATATATGAATAGAAGTAGTTATATATACACAGAGGTATATTTGAATAGAAGTAGTTATATATACACAGAGGTATATATGAATAGAAGTAGTTATATATACACAGAGGTATATATGAATAGAAGTAGTTATATACACAGAGGTATATATGAATAGAAGTAGTTATATATACACAGAGGTATATATGAATAGAAGTAGTTATATATACACAGAGGTATATATGAATAGAAGTAGTTATATATACAGAGGTATATATTAATAGAAGTAGTTATATATACACAGAGGTATATATATTAATAGAAGTAGTTATATATACAGAGGTATATATGAATAGAAGTAGTTATATACACAGAGGTATATATTAATAGAAGTAGTTATATATACACAGAGGTATATACAGTATTAATAGAAGTAGTTATATACACAGAGGTATATATGAATAGAAGTAGTTATATATACACAGAGGTATATATGAATAGAAGTAGTTATATATACACAGAGGTATATATGAATAGAAGTAGTTATATATACACAGAGGTATATATGAATAGAAGTAGTTATATATACACAGAGGTATATACAGTATTAATAGAAGTAGTTATATACACAGAGGTATATATGAATAGAAGTAGTTATATATACACAGAGGTATATACAGTATTAATAGAAGTAGTTATATACACAGAGGTATATACAGTATTAATAGAAGTAGTTATATATACACAGAGGTATATATGAATAGAAGTAGTTATATATACACAGAGGTATATATGAATAGAAGTAGTTATATATACACAGAGGTATATATGAATAGAAGTAGTTATATATACACAGAGGTATATATATTAATAGAAGTAGTTATATACACAGAGGTATATATATTAATAGAAGTAGTTATATACACAGAGGTATATATATTAATAGAAGTAGTTATATATACACAGAGGTATATATTAATAGAAGTAGTTATATATACACAGAGGTATATACAGTATTAATAGAAGTAGTTATATACACAGAGGTATATATGAATAGAAGTAGTTATATATACACAGAGGTATATATGAATAGAAGTAGTTTTATATACACAGAGGTATATATGAATAGAAGTAGTTATATACACAGAGGTATATATATTAATAGAAGTAGTTATATATACAGAGGTATATATTAATAGAAGTAGTTATATATACAGAGGTATATATGAATAGAAATAGTTATATATACACAGAGGTATATATGAATAGAAGTAGTTATATATACACAGAGGTATATATGAATAGAAGTAGTTATATATACACAGAGGTATATATATGAATAGAAGTAGTTATATATACACAGAGGTATATATATGAATAGAAGTAGTTATATACAGAGAGGTATATATTAATAGAAGTAGTTATATATACACAGAGGTATATATGAATACTTATTTTCCACCATAATTTGCAAATAAATTCATTAAAAATCCTACAATGTGATTTTCTGGATTTTTTTTCCTCATTTTGTCTGTCGTAGTTGAAGTGTACCTATGATGAAAATTACAGGCCTCTCTCATCTTTTTAAGTGGGAGAACTTGCACAATTGGTGGCTGACTAAATACTTTTTTTCCCCACTGTATTAATAGAAGTAGTTATATATACACAGAGGTATATATATGAATAGAAGTAGAAATATATACAAATAGACGGGTGCTGAATGAAGTCTACAGTGGGACTCAGTGGAAGCTGTTTTGAGGAAGGAGTAGTACAATTGGGACCATAGGCTGTAAGGGAGAAGTTACTCAGGATAGTGTAGTGTAGGAGGGAGGCCTGGAGTGAGTGAGTGAGTGAGTGAGTGAGTGAGTGAGTGAGTGAGTGAGTGAGTGAGTGAGTGAGTGAGTGAGTGAGTGAGTGAGTGAGTGAGTGAGTGAGTGAGTGAGTGAGAGAGAGAGAGAGAGAGAGAGTGAGTGAGTGAGAGAGAGAGAGAGAGTGAGTGAGAGAGAGAGTGAGTGAGAGAGTGTGTGGTGCCTCACCATGGAATAGAGCAGGCAGCTCCTCTGGTAAGGGGAGAGGGGAGAACTTATACTTGCTCCTCTCCACCATGCTCACCTCCTCCCTAAAAACACAAACACACACACATTTACAGCAGGCCTACAGACTTGGCCTCCGTGCCAAATAGCATCCTATTCCCCATGTAGTTCCCCACAGGGCTCTGGTCTAAAGTAGTGCACTATATAGGGAATAGGGTGCCATTTGGGAAGCAGCCTTAAGGAGACATAGATAAGAGCTGTTGCAGCAACACCGGCATCCACTACAGATGAACATGCAGAGATAAGACCTCGTCATTTCTAAGGGTTGGGTTTTTACAGTCCAACAGGCTGTCTCCACCCAGCTTCAAAACACACACAGTCCAACAGGCAGTCTCCACCCAGCTTCAAAACACACACAGTCCAACAGGCAGTCTCCACCCAGCTTCAAAACACACACAGTCCAACAGGCTGTCTCCACCCAGCTTCAAAACAAACACAGTCCAACAGGCGGTCTCCACCCAGCTTCAAAACACACACAGTCCAACAGGCAGTCTCCACCCAGCTTCAAAACACACACAGTCCAACAGGCTGTCTCCACCCAGCTTCAAAACAAACACAGTCCAACAGGCGGTCTCCACCCAGCTTCAAAACACACACAGTCCGACGGGCGGTCTCCACCCAGCTTCAAAACACACACAGTCCAACAGGCAGTCTCCACCCAGCTTCAAAACACACACAGTCCAACAGGCTGTCTCCACCCAGCTTCAAAACAAACACAGTCCAACAGGCGGTCTCCACCCAGCTTCAAAACACACACAGTCCAACAGGCAGTCTCCACCCAGCTTCAAAACACACACAGTCCAACAGGCAGTCTCCACCCAGCTTCAAAACACACACAGTGCAACAGGCAGTCTCCACCCAGCTTCAAAACACACCCAGTCCAACAGGCGGTCTCCACCCAGCTTCAAAACACACACAGTCCAACGGGCGGTCTCCACCCAGCTTCAAAACATGGGTAGGGTGAACACGCGCACACACACACACACACACACACTCACACACACACACACACTTACCCTGCCAGGCGTCTCCTCCATGTATTATAAGGGTCAAAGAGACTCTCCAACAGCATTAGGCCATACTGAATCACTGTCTGGAGGGACGACTGATCCGCAGGCTGCTTCTTCAGCTGAAACACACACATATTTACTTGACCTTGAGAGGGCTTTTAAGACAAAGACATCTCAGAGCAAATAATAACAAACACAGCTACACACTTTTACTAAATAAACATTCCTATTTATGATACTCTTCCCTTCTAAATAAACATAGAGAGGCTTTTATTCTCTATTTTGGTTTGGCCAGGGTGTGACTAGGGTGGCCATTCTAGTTTCTTTATTTCTATGTTTTCTGTTTCTATGTTTTGGCCGGGTATGGTTCTCAATCAGGGACAGCTGTCTATCATTGTCTCTGATTGGGAATCATACTTAGGCAGCCTGTTTTTCCACCTTAGTTGTGGGTAGTTGTCTTTGTTAGTGGCCTGTATAGCCCTAGTAAGCTTCACGTTCGTTTTTTTTGGTGTTTCTTGTTTTGTTGGCGACATTCTTAATAAAGGAAAATGTACGGTCATTTCCCTGACGACGTTCGTGACACTTCCCTTCTAAATAAACATTCCTATTTTATGATACTCTTCTCATCTCCACTGCATTCTCTGGCTCAATAGACTCAATAGACAGTATATTATCATTCTGGCTCAATAGACAGTATATTATCATTCTGGCTCAATAGACAGTATATTATCATTCCGGCTCAATAGACAGTATATTATCATTCCGGCTCAATAGACAGTATATTATCATTCCGGCTCAATAGACAGTATATTATCATTCTGGCTCAATAGACAGTATATTATCATTCCGGCTCAATAGACAGTATATTATCATTCTGGCTCAATAGACAGTATATTATCATTCTGGCTCAATAGACAGTATATTATCATTCTGGCTCAATAGACAGTATATTATCATTCTGGCTCAATAGACAGTATATTATCATTCCGGCTCAATAGACAGTATATTATCATTCCGGCTCAATATAATTATATTATCATTCCGGCTCAATAGACAGTATATTATCATTCCGGCTCAATATAATTATATTATCATTCCGGCTCAATAGACAGTATATTATCATTCCGGCTCAATAGACAGTATATTATCATTCCGGCTCAATAGACAGTATATTATCATTCTGGCTCAATAGACAGTATATTATCATTCTGGCTCAATAGACAGTATATTATCATTCTGGCTCAATAGCTAGTATATTATCATTCTGGCTCAATAGACAGTATATTATCATTCTGGCTCAATAGACAGTATATTATCATTCTGGCTCAATAGACAGTATATTATCATTCTGGCTCAATAGTCAGTATATTATCATTCTGGCTCAATAGACAGTATATTATCATTCTGGCTCAATAGACAGTATATTATCATTCTGGCTCAATAGACAGTATATTATCATTCTGGCTCAATAGACAGTATATTATCATTCTGGCTCAATAGACAGTATATTATCATTCTGGCTCAATAGACAGTATATTATCATTCTGGCTCAATAGACAGTATATTATCATTCTGGCTCAATAGACAGTATATTAATCTAGAGTATGAATGATTGATATAGTATAGTTTGCAGATCCTCCATTGTTGAAAATTACTAATGTGTAGCTTAAGTGTGTGTGTGTGTGTGTGTGTGTGTGTGTGTGTGTGTGTGTGTGTGTGTGTGTGTGTGTGTGTGTGTGTGTGTGTGTGTGTGTGTGTGTGTGTGTGAGGTTCATCTAGGGTTGTGTCTTACCTGAGTCAAGCAGAAGTTTAACAGTTTAATGGTCTCGAAGACATAGCCTGGGGTCTTCTCTGGGTCAATGTTTTCCATATTCCTGAAGAACAGAGAGACTCAGATCATTAAATTGTCACCAATCTTTCTCTGACCTCACTGTTATCTAGCATCAGCTTCTAGCAGATATTTTACATGTTATCTAGCATCAGCTTCTAGCAGATATTTTACATGTTATCTAGCTGATTTTTTTCATGTTATCTAGCATCAGCTTCTAGCTAATTTTTTCATGTTATCTAGCATCAGCTTCTAGCTGATTTTTTCATATTATCTAGCATCAGCTTCTAGCTGATTTTTTCATGTTATCTAGCATCAGCTTCTAGATGATTTTTTCATGTTATCTAGCATCAGTCATGGGTAGAAAGGATGGGCAGAGTTATTCAACAAAGGGGTGAACTGAGGGTCATAGAACATATAAGGTCTACCTGCAGACGATAATGAAGAACTTGATAAGCAGCAGGGGGTGCAGGGTGCTGTTGTTACTGTCGCCCCCAGAGAGTTGCAGGGTGCTGTTGTTACTGTCGCCCCCAGAGAGTTGCAGGGTGCTGTTGTTACTGTCGCCCCCAGAGAGGTGCAGGGTGCTGTTGTTACTGTCGCCCCCAGAGAGTTGCAGGGTGCTGTTGTTACTGTCGCCCCCAGAGAGGTGCAGGGTGCTGTTGTTACTGTCGCCCCCAGAGAGGTGCAGGGTGCTGTTGTTACTGTCGCCCCCAGAGGGGTGCAGGGTGCTGTTGTTACTGTCGCCCCCAGAGGGGTGCAGGGTGCTGTTGTTACTGTCGCCCCCAGAGAGTTGCAGGGTGCTGTTGTTACTGTCGCCCCCAGAGGGGTGCAGGGTGCTGTTGTTACTGTCGCCCCCAGAGAGGTGCAGGGTGCTGTTGTTACTGTCGCCCCCAGAGGGGTGCAGGGTGCTGTTGTTACTGTCGCCCCCAGAGAGGTGCAGGGTGCTGTTGTTACTGTCGCCCCCAGAGAGGTGCAGGGTGCTGTTGTTACTGTCACCCCCAGAGAGGTGATTGGCACTGTGCGATAGCTGGTCACTGAAGAACACCAGTACATCCCTGGGTACGAGGGGAACCTCCGCAATATAGGTCTCCAGCCTGAGAATGTAGGACAGAGGGAGGGGAAGAGGAAGGGGAGAAGGGGAGGAGGAAGAGGAGAGGGAAGAGGGAGAGAGAGGGAAAGGGAGAGGAAGAGGAAGGGGAGAGGGGAAGAGGAAGAGAGGAAAGAGGGAGAGGAAAGGGAGGAGAGAGGAGAGGAAAGAGAAAGGGGAGCGGGAAGAGGGAGGGGAGAGGGAAGGGGAAGGGGAGAGGGAAGAGGAGAGGAAAGAGGAAGGGGAGCGGGAAGGGGAAGGGGAGAGGAGAGTGGGTAGGGGAGAACAGGTGGTGGAGAGGAGCGGAGTGGGGAAGAGGAGAGGAAGAAGAAGAGATGAGAGAGAGGATGGTGCTGTTTTACTACTTATGTACTCTATAAACATGTCAAAATTACACCTCTGGATTGGTAATAAGGTCAGAGTTCATCCAACTCAATCTGACACAAACCACCTGTAGCCTAAAGTATCTCTCCCTCAGCAGGGATTTGGTAACATATTGATGAATTAAAGAAAGAACCTGCCTGCGCACTAATAATGCTCCTATAATGTGACGTGCATACAACAATGTGACTTTCAATGTTACTTTCAAAATGTCAATGAGGTTATCCCATCTGTGAAAGAGAGCCCTTCACTATGGACAAAATGTATATTTTATTGACATTTTGAAACTGTAGATTACTGTGAAGTAATGTTATTTCTTTTCTATTTCAGCTCAACCTGCACTCAACCATCTCCTAACATGTCCTGTTGTTTTAGCATGGCTCATTATGTTGCCTAATTGGTGGGTGTGGCTAATTGGCACAGGTGCCTGCGATGTGTAATCAGGGCCTATGTTTTCCTGAAGGCGTTTCCTGACTGTGTGGAAGAGACATTTGTTTTAGCCCCCAGCCATGTGAATTGACTTTCCAAGTCTGCAGTTTATTTAAAATGAAGTACTTTTACAACTATTTCATTGCTCAGGTCCACTTTTAAGCCTTTTAGATGACAAGGTATCAGCCAGCTTGTCTCACACCCTGTGACCAGTGCCCTGAAGTTTCCCCTTGTTACAGATCTAGGATCTGGTCAAAAGTAGTATAGGGAATAGATTGCAATTTGGGACGTAGGAAATACATTTGAGCCAATCAGTCAACTCACCTGCGAGGCTCCAGTGACTGCACATCAACAAGCTTCTCAAAGGAAGCCACAAAAGCCTCCAGCCACTGCTGCAGGCAGCCCTCATCTTTCTGCAGGAGGGGAGGAGGGGAAGAGAGACAGAGGATGAGTCTCCAATCATACTGGCACAAGTCTGATCTGGGTTAATGTGATTGATGCTTCTCTGTACAACACCAAGGGAAATCCCTGGCAACATTTGTTGCATGGCAATAACATTTTCTGATTCTGAAGTCACACGTGCAGAACTAGTAAACACAAAATGGAAAAAGTACAGTGCCCGTGGACCAGTACACGTTAACATTCCGTTAAAAGGACTGTACCCTGTGGTTGATGTTCTCTGATCACAGTGCTAACAGGTTGTCCTTATGCAGTGTGTTGCGCTCAAACTCTAACCAACAACCTGAGGGGGCTGACGTCTCTTGTTTTTGCAACAGGAAGTTACAGCAACCTTACGAAAGTGATGGCACATTCAGGAGCATATGAGATAACGCATTCAAGCCTTTTCTCAAAATAGTAGGCCTATGGCTGAAAAAAAGATTATGAAAGTAACAAGCTACAGTATGCATTTCTTTATAGGCCAAATAAATAAAACACTGGTTAAGTCATGTACATGATTTAACATAAACAACTAGAGCACCACAGAGACAACATAAACAACTAGAGCACCACAGAGAGACTGTGTACTATCTACTATTGATGTCACTAAACAACACTAGCACCACAGAGAGACTGTGTACTATCTACTATTGATGTCACTAAACAACTAGAGCACCACAGAGA
This sequence comes from Salvelinus namaycush, assembly GCF_016432855.1. Classification (NCBI taxonomy): domain Eukaryota; kingdom Metazoa; phylum Chordata; class Actinopteri; order Salmoniformes; family Salmonidae; genus Salvelinus; species Salvelinus namaycush. Next base: position 74,154 of record NW_024061724.1, on the reverse strand, counting down.
GACTGTGTACTATCTACTATTGATGTCACTAAACAACTAGAGCACCACAGAGAGACTGTGTACTATCTACTATTGATGTCACTAAACAACTAGAGCACCACAGAGAGACTGTGTACTATCTACTATTGATGTCACTAAACAACTAGAGCACCACAGAGACAACATAAACAACTAGAGCACCACAGAGAGACTGTGTACTATCTACTATTGATGTCACTAAACAACACTAGCACCACAGAGAGACTGTGTACTATCTACTATTGATGTCACTAAACAACTAGAGCACCACATACAGACTGAGTACTATCTACTATTGATGTCACTAAACAACACTAGCACCACAGAGAGACTGAGTACTATCTACTATTGATGTCACTAAACAACTAGAGCACCACATACAGACTGAGTACTATCTACTATTGATGTCACTAAATAACACTAGCACCACATACAGACTGAGTACTATCTACTATTGATGTCACTAAATAACACTAGCACCACATACAGACTGAGTACCATCTACTATTGATGTCACTAAATAACACTAGCACCACAGAGAGACTGAGTACTATCTACTATTGATGTCACTAAACAACTAGAGCACCACATACAGACTGTGTACTATCTACTATTGATGTCACTAAACAACTAGAGCACCACAGAGAGACTGTGTACTATCTACTATTGATGTCACTAAACAACTAGAGCACCACAGAGAGACTGTGTACTATCTACTATTGATGTCACTAAACAACACTAGCACCACAGAGAGACTGTGTACTATCTACTATTGATGTCACTAAACAACACTAGCACCACAGAGAGACTGAGTACTATCTACTATTGATGTCACTAAACAACACTAGCACCACAGAGAGACTGTGTACTATCTACTATTGATGTCACTAAACAACACTAGCACCACAGAGAGACTGTGTACTATCTACTATTGATGTCACTAAACAACACTAGCACCACAGAGAGACTGAGTACTATCTACTATTGATGTCACTAAACAACACTAGCACCACAGAGAGACTGTGTACTATCTACTATTGATGTCACTAAACAACACTAGCACCACAGAGAGACTGTGTACTATCTACTATTGATGTCACTAAACAACACTAGCACCACAGAGAGACTGAGTACTATCTACTATTGATGTCACTAAACAACACTAGCACCACAGAGAGACTGAGTACTATCTACTATTGATGTCACTAAACAACACTAGCACCACAGAGAGACTGTGTACTATCTACTATTGATGTCACTAAACAACTAGAGCACCACATACAGACTGAGTACTATCTACTATTGATGTCACTAAACAACACTAGCACCACAGAGAGACTGTGTACTATCTACTATTGATGTCACTAAACAACACTAGCACCACAGAGAGACTGTGTACTATCTACTATTGATGTCACTAAACAACACTAGCACCACAGAGAGACTGTGTACTATCTACTATTGATGTCACTAAACAACTAGAGCACCACAGAGAGACTGAGTACTATCTACTATTGATGTCACTAAACAACTAGAGCACCACATACAGACTGTGTACTATCTACTATTGATGTCACTAAATAACACTAGCACCACAGAGAGACTGAGTACTATCTACTATTGATGTCACTAAACAACACTAGCACCACAGAGAGACTGTGTACTATCTACTATTGATGTCACTAAACAACACTAGCACCACAGAGAGACTGTGTACTATCTACTATTGATGTCACTAAACAACTAGAGCACCACAGAGAGACTGTGTACTATCTACTATTGATGTCACTAAACAACACTAGCACCACAGAGAGACTGTGTACTATCTACTATTGATGTCACTAAACAACACTAGCACCACAGAGAGACTGTGTACTATCTACTATTGATGTCACTAAACAACTAGAGCACCACAGAGAGACTGTGTACTATCTACTATTGCAGTGTGGCTCAGTATAAGCCTCCCTCACCCTATCAATCTATCTATCTTAGGAACATATGTTATCAGTCGTAGAGCTAGAGGTCAGTGGTAACATTCATTGATGTGCAACTGACGTCTCACGTTCAAATCATCTAAGAACATCTAGTGATGGTGCACTGTGACAGAGACACTTTAAACCTAGTTTGATAGCTCCGTTACAGTCATACAGAGACATGCTACATCAGCTCAGCTTTCTACTAGGGAGAAAAAAAACAGTATGGTGTTGAAGAGGAGACCTTCCCCTGACTTCACACAGAGCCTGACGTTTGAGAGACGCAAAGCCTTCTTCACGTGACAACGAGGAGTGTTATTTTCTTGTGTTATTTTCTTCCACACATCAGGCGGTGTGTGGAGGGAGGGAGTACAGTTCCCACAAGGGCCAACCTGACTCATTACACCCAAATAACATCAGGTGACACCACATGACCTGACAATTAGTCAGGCACTTCCCTATGAGACGCCTACTTCTCCTGCTGCTAGTTTACTAATGAACCATGCCTCGTTGATGCTTGCAGCCTGAAAGACGCCCACAGGCCCCTACAGAGGAAGTTAGCTACATTGTCAACAGCTAGCAGCAGCACCAATATGGCTGCAAGGCACACTCCAAAACATACTTCAGAAACCCCCGTTTAAAGATCACTACTACTGGCAAATGTGTAACTTCAGCAAGCGTCTTTTAAAATCAGCAGCGGCAACGCAACAGATGTTAAATCCAATATACAGTAAGATGCAGTGCACCAATGTGAGTGTCTGAACATGGGGCTTCTATCATCACGTTTTCTGTAATCAATCTAGAATGAAATGATAACATCAGCCTACCAGTTGACTGTCATTTGTGGGCCAGTCCATGTCTCATTGCCTGTGTCTGGGAGGGCAGCGGGAAGGGGTTCTGAGGAACCCAGTCTCAGTGAGCCCTCCTGGGTCCTAGGTCATCAGGGAGTCCAGAGTCAGAACAGTAGATCCAGACCAGACCCACAGGGTGCTTCAGCTCCTCAGAGTAGTAAGTAGCACATCGCTCCTAACCAGCACGAGTGTCTGTCTGTCTCCAGCCCGCTCTCCTAACCAGCACTAGTGCCCGTCTGTCTCCAGCCCGCTCTCCTAACCAGCACTAGTGTCTGTCTGTCTCCAGCCCGCTCTACTAACCAGCACTAGTGTCTATCTGTCTCTTGCTCGCTCTGTCTCTCTCTCCTTCTGTCAAGCAACCAGGAAATGCCAAGTCACTATAACCGAAACACATTTCCTCCACACGACGCTCAAACTCAGCCTCCTCATAGTAGGCCTCTTCCTCTGTAGTTACTGGAGCTATTTGTGAAGCAGATGGGGATGTCGGTAAGGGCTCGACCCAACAGCGTCCTCCAACTATCTAGCACTGCATGTACTCAGCATTCTACTTCTCAGAATGACTGACGTGTACGGGAACACAGTTGGTGTACAAAAATGTTTGAACAGTTTGATGAGTTGTTGTGGAACCCAAAATATCTGACTAGGTGATAATAGGTTTATTTTTCTGAAGAAGAGCAGTGTTTGTGAATGTCTTTTGTATTGGGAGTGTTAGATGTGTTCACTGGAAAGCTGACTATAGCTTCAGTATGACAGTCATTACAAGGTACTTGACCGATGTGTACCTGCTCTGCACAGTAAGGCACAAGTAAAAGTCTCAGTACAAATAGAATATGCCCTCAAGTCGTCATCTGTGATCCAAGTTTAGACATAAGGGCTCTGCATAAACACGTGTACTTTATTAATTTCAACAGCCACCTCATAGCCTGACCGTCTGTCTGTCTCAGTGACATGAAGATAGAATTACCTTGAAATAATCACATCATTGTCAGTTATCCACAGTAGAGGTCTGCACTGGACTGATTTCTTCATCCCGCTACCACCCGCAGATTTTCATACCGCACCACACCCGCAGGTGTTCTGTGCGACTCCCACCCGCTACCGCAAGAACTGGTCCCAAACCCAAACGCAGTCCTGCAAAGTTATTTTACACGTATGTGACATAGCTCTCTTGCCAGCCATGGCCCCAGCAATTTTGCACCCTATAGACAATATCAAATGCGCAAATTACTTAAGAAATAGGTATAATTACCAGAGATTCTCACGTGGTCCATTATATTAGCCTATCTGTATTTAATACTGGCCTATATCAGCCAATATGGTAGATGTAGTTTGAAGTCAGCAGAGTTGGAGAGACTTGCCCTTTCTCTTGAGTTATTTTTTATAGCCTACCCTTTGGGAGTTTCAAACTGAGAAATAGCCTATGGGTGACCAATATGTATTTCTAGGCAATAGCCTAATCATATTTAAAGTTAATTTCATATTTAAGTTAGAGTGAAGTATATTCACGAACGACAAGGGAAACCAGGCTCCCCCCCAAAATATTAACATTTTCTCATCTCTTTGTGTTTCATAATTTTCCTTCAATTCGCAAGAGGCTGAATGAATGTATCTCACAGGAAAAGGAGCGAACAAACAGCAACCCTCTCTCTCTCTCTGTCTACTGTCTGGTCCAAACGAGCGTGACATTCTTGCCGCCAGTAGCATTGAATGCAAGGGAAGCCAGCGAGCATTTGGCCTCCCTTGACAAAAAAAGTATACAAATTAGCCAATGAGCGTTGAGCTAAACTGAGGGAGATCAACTTTGATTGGTCCCGGCGGGAAAAAAACAGGTGTCAAGTGAAGCCAGCTTGGATTTGGCATCTCCTATCAAATCGCTTTGAGAGCATAAGTCATTACCAGAAACAACTTGAATTGTTGCATCTCGTTGTTCTCTGGTGGCTAGCTAGATAGATAGAATTCTCCCTAAATTAGCCATGGATGGAGATAGGGATTTGGACTTGCTTAATTCTCAGTACTGGTCAATGATTGTAACGGCGATTCTGATTCAACCATTAATTCATACATTGTTGTGCCCCTAGCCTGAGAGGCTAATGTGGCTAAGGCTAATGTTAACTAACTAACGTTACCCATGAATGGAAGTTAGGCTAGCGAGCAAGCATTTTAGCTAGGTAGCCTAGGACAACAACAAAATACAAGCGTGTACTGTATGACAGAGTGGGAGACCGTTTTGTCAACATGAGAGGATGGCATTGGCCTTTCTCTACAAGTTGGGTGAGTAAACATGGTTTTCTACTTGCACGAACGCACAACCAGAAATCAGAAACATGGACAGCCACATCATATTTAAGTGATGTTGATTGGACTAAATTGTTTTTCTTATCTTTTAGTTGTCACTGTTGTAGACTAATCAGAGGTGATTTGATGATGTTAAAATGTTAAAGTTGACTAGTGCTGAAATAGAGGAGGCAGCTCCTGTTTTCTTTGTGACTTGCGGTAACTGTCTGTGGTTCTAAATCAATAGTTGTTTAGTGGTCCGGAAATGTCGGAAACAAGAACTTGCTTAAGCAAGCTGTAGGTCATGTAACTGTCTTACTAAAAAGTGAAATCAAATAAATAAACATGCAACATGCGTCGTGGACGTCACTGGACAGAGGTTGCTGTCCGGTTTTGTGATAAAACAAAGGTGTGGTTGAATTTATTCTGCCGCTGTCTTATTGTCTCGGCCTATATATCACAGTCACAAGGCATATGAACTAACAGCAAACAACGCAATTGTAATATGGCTTCACTTGGCTTCCCAGGTCATTTTACCCACGCACCGCTACTGTTACGTTAACTGGCACGTGATTCTTCCGCCCATGTAGCCAGCCTACTCTATTTCAATGACACCACGCATACTAGGCCCACTTGAACTCCCACGCCCGACTACGACAGGAGAGGTAGGCTACTGAAGTTGAAGCAGCGAATTCTGAGTGTTTGAATAATGTGAAAAATGTCATTTTAATACAATAGATAGGCTTGGGCTCATGCAAACCAGCAGTGATGATTTCAGCATGTACATCTTGGTGGGGAAAAAAAAAAATCAAAGTGGGATGCATGCCAGCAAAGCCACTACACAACAAAACACTAAACAATTCATGAATTGCACTATAACGGTGACAAACGGTGCCCACAAACTGTTAGGGCCTCCATAAAGCTGTCCCAACAGCAGTCCCAACATATTGCTTCTGCTACACCTGGTTATCAGCGGAGCTTTGTCTGGCAGCAAAACAGTTCATTCAGCCTCATTTACTGCCCTTTAAAAAAACATAGCTGATATGGCTGACTTGTTTAAACAAATGTGGTTTCTACTGACAATTGAAATGTACAAACTATGGCATAAGGGGACGACAAGCGGATAAGAGGTCATCTGTAATTTTGATTAAGACAATGAGCGAGCTAGGACAGACATATTCAATATAACTATTTGTTTAGCACTTTTGTAATGTACAGCAACAGAATTCAGAACATGGGCCGTTAGTACAGTGTTCTCTCTGTACACCAAATCAGAACCGTAGGATAAATAAAGGGGGCATATAAGCAGACAATGAAAGCTCTTACAATATTTAATGATTACATTTCTCAAAAACAGGTTATAGGCTATATGTGCGCCACCAAGTCAGAACAGTAGGCTAAATTAAGAGGGGTAAATAGACCAAATTCTTTGGGTGAGGCACTAACATCTTATGGGCTACTAACTTCTTACTACATAACATACACTTAGTATTACTTTCTTAGCTACAGTATACATATCTCCCTGGCATATTACATCATTTATGCAGCAGCATACAATACATTTTTGGACTCACCTTGTGGTGCTGTGCTCACTTGAACAGGAGGGATTTGTCCTTTGCGGGCAAATTTTGTCAAAGTCGGGCATTCTCTGGATTTATGGTGCTTTCAAAACAACTGGGAACTCGGGAAAAAAACATTGTCGAATCATGATGACGTCATTGATCTTCATGTCGTAGCTCTAGAAAGAGGCTGGATTTACAATTCCGAGTTGGATGACCGTTCAAAACGTTTAATTCCTACTTCCAGTTGTCTTGAACTCACTGAAGTCAAGTTTTTGCAGTTCCAAGTTAACAGTTGTTGTAACGGTCTTCCTCCTCCTCTTCAGAAGAAGAGGAGGAGTAGGGATTAGACCAAAGCGCAGCGTGATAGTTTGACATAACGAATTTATTATATCCAGACGAAACACAATAAACACTTGAAATGATTAACAAAATAACAAAACGACGTAGACAGACCTGAACATGGAACTTACATAAATACACAAAGAACTCACGAACAGGAACAGACTACATACACGAACGACAACGAAACAGTCCCGTGTGGTGTAACATACACAGACACGGAAGACAACCACCCACAAACAAAACAGTGTGAACAGCCTACCTTTATATGGTTCTCAATCAGAGGAAACGTCAAACACCTGTCCCTGATTGAGAACCATATAAGGCTAATTACAAACGACCTAAACATAGAAACACATAACATAGAATGCCCACCCCAACTCACGCCCTGACCAACTAAACACATACAAAAAACAAGAGAAAACAGGTCAGGAACGTGACATAACCCCCCCCTCAAGGTGCGAACTCCGGACGCACCACCAAAAGTCTAGGGGAGGGTCTGGGTGGGCATCTGTCCACGGTGGCGGCTCAGGCTCTGGGCGTGGTCCCCACACCACCATAGTCACTCCCTGCTTCCGTATCCCCCTCTCAATGACCACCCTCCAAATAACCCCACCTAAATTAAGGGGCATCACCGGGATAAGGAGCAGCACCGGGATAAGGGGCAGCTCCGGACTGAGGGACGGCAGCTCCGGACTGAGGGACGGCAGCTCCGGACTGAGGGACGGCAGCTCCGGACTGAGGGACGGCGGATCCTGGCTGGCTGGCTCTGGCGGATCCTGGCTGGCTGGCTCTGGCGGATCCTGGCTGGCTGGCTCTGGCGGATCCTGGCTGGCTGGCTCTGGCGGATCCTGGCTGGCTGGCTCTGGCGGATCCTGGCTGGCTGGCTCTGGCGGATCCTGGCTGGCTGGCTCTGGCGGATCCTGGCTGGATGACGGCTCTGGCTGGTCATGGCTGGATGACGGCTCTGGCTGGTCATGGCTGGATGACGGCTCTGGCTGGTCATGGCTGGATGACGGCTCTGGCTGGTCATGGCTGGATGACGGCTCTGGCTGGTCATGGCTGGATGACGGCTCTGGCTGGTCATGGCTGGATGACGGCTCTGGCTGGTCATGGCTGGATGACGGCTCTGGCTGGTCATGGCTGGATGACGGCTCTGGCTGGTCATGGCTGGATGACGTCTCTGGCTGATCCTGTCTGGCGGAAGGCTCTGGCTGATCCTGTCTGGTGGAAGGCTTTGGCGGCTCCTGTCTGGCGGAAGGCTTTGGCGGCTCCTGTCTGGCGGAAGGCTTTGGCGGCTCCTGTCTGGCGGAAGGCTCTAGCGGCTCCTGTCTGGCGGACGGCTCTGAAGGCTCATGGCAGACGGGCGGCTTTGCAGGCTCATGGCAGACGGGCGGCTTTGAAGGCTCAGTACCGACGGGCAGTTCATGCGGCGCTTGGCAGACAACAGTTCAGACGGCGTTGGGCAGACGGGCAGTTCAGGCGCCGCTTGGCAGACGGGCCGTTCAGGCGCCGCTGGGCAGACGGCAGATTCTGGCCGGCTGAGACGCACTGTAGGCCTGGTGCGTGGTACCGGAACTGGAGGTACCGGGCTAAAGACACGCACCTTCAGGCTAGTGCGGGGAGCAGCAACAGGGCACACTGGACTCTCAAGGCGTACTATAGGCCTGGTGCGTGGTACCGGCACTGGTGGTACCGGGCTGAGGGCACGCACATCAGGGCGAGTACGGGGAGAAAGAACAGTGCGTACAGGGCTCTGGAGACGCACAGGAGGCTTGATGCGTGGTGCCGGAACTGGAGGCACTGGGCTGGAGACACGCACCACAGGGAGAGTGCATGGAGGAGGAACAGGCCCCCGGAGACGCACTGGAAGCCTGGTGCGTGGTGTAGGCACTGGTGGTACTGGGCTGGAGCGGGGAGGTGGCGCCGGAAATACCGGACCGTGCAGGTGTACTGGCTCCCTTGAGCACTGAGCCTGCCCAACCTTACCTGGTTGTATACTCCCCGTCGCCCGACCAGTGCGGGGAGGTGGAATAACCCGCACCGGGCTATGTAGGCGAACCGGGGACACCATGCGTAAGGCTGGTGCCATGTAAGCCGGCCCGAGGAGACGCACTGGTGGCCAGATGTGTAGAGCCGGCTTCATGGCACTTGGCTCAATGCTCAATCTGGCCCGGCCGATACGAGGAGCTGGTATGTACCGCACCGGGCTATGCACACGTACAGGAGACACCATGTGCTCTACTGCGTAACACGGTGTCTGCCCGTACTTTCGCTCTCCACGGTAAGTACAGGGAGTAGGCGCAGGTCTCCTACCTGACTTCGCCACTCTCCCTTTTAGCCCCCCCCCAAGACATTTTTGGGGTTTATTTTCGGGTTTCCAGCCACGTCTCCTTGCTGCCTCCTCATACCACCGATCCTGGGCTTTCGCTGACTCCATCGCCTCCCGAGAGCGGCGATTCTCTCCTGTCTGAGCCCAGGGTCCTTTTCCAGCCAATATTTCCTCCCAAGTCCACGAGTCCTGGTTTTTAGGTCGCTGCTGCTGGTTCCTCTCACGCTGCTTGATCCTATTGAGGTGGGTGGTTCTGTAACGGTCGTCCTCCTCCTCTTCAGAAGAAGAGGAGGAGTAGGGATTGGACCAAAGCACAGCGTGATAGTTTGACATAACGAATTTATTATATCCAGACGAAACACAATAAACACTTGAAATGATTAACAAAATAACAAAACGACGTAGACAGACCTGAACATGGAACTTACATAAATACACGAAGAACTCACGAACAGGAACAGACTACATACACGAACGACAACGAAACAGTCCCGTGTGGTGTAACATACACAGACACGGAAGACAACCACCCACAAACAAAACAGTGTGAACAGCCTACCTTTATATGGTTCTCAATCAGAGGAAACGTCAAACACCTGTCCCTGATTGAGAACCATATAAGGCTAATTACAAACGACCTAAACATAGAAACACATAACATAGAATGCCCACCCCAACTCACGCCCTGACCAACTAAACACATACAAAAAACAAGAGAAAACAGGTCAGGAACGTGACAGTTGTTTTGAGCGCGGCACAAATCATGCTTCATTGACAGCATGGCCAATGTTGAATCTTTATCATTTTAAACTTGAAAAAGAGACCCTTAATCCCAGATTTGGGACCACACAGCAACTCCACTGAATAGCAGGCTAGTGATTTCTTTGCAAGAAATTCAGTTAGCCACTGTCACTGATTCCTTCCAAACCACTCATTGTTGAATTTGCGAAGTCAAGGGGTCTGAATACACTGTATATTTAAACTGTTCTGTATCTAGTGGGGTTATATTCAAGCTGTTCTGTATCTAGTGGGGCTATATTCAAACTGTTCTGTATCTAGTGGGGTTATATTCAAGCTGTTCTGTAGCTAGTTGGGTTATATTCAAGCTGTTCTGTATCTAGTGGGGTTATATTCAAGCTGTTCTGTATCTAGTGGGGTTATATTCAAGCTGTTCTGTAGCTAGTTGGGTTATATTCAAGCTGTTCTGTATCTAGTGGGGTTATATTCAAGCTGTTCTGCATCTAGTGGGGTTATATTCAAACTGTTCTGTATCTAGTGGGGTTATATTCAAGCTGTTCTGTATCTAGTGGGGTTATATTCAAGCTGTTCTGTATCTAGTGGGGTTATATTCAAGCTGTTCTGTATCTAGTTGGGTTATATTCAAGCTGTTCTGTAGCTAGTGGGCATCCAGTGTGGGTATGGCAGATGTAGCCTGAGTGCCAGTCTGTTTGTGCTACAGTGGTTCCTCCTTTAAAAGTTGTGTCATACTGCGGCACACCCTGCGTGCTGCTGCAGCATTCTGTGGCACGTCATTTCATTCTCAGCCATTTCTTCTGTTACTGCAAGTTATTGCTAGTTTGACCACCAGAGGGCATTTTTGAAAAGCATTTGATAGTATTCCGTATTGGCATTTCCAGAGAATTTAAAACCTTTTTTGTAATAACATAGTATATGGGATTGATTTTAAGAAATTTGGCTTAATTAACTTGATTAATAATATGGTGTTTATGGTGTTAAAATGTAAACAACAAAATGTAAACAACAAAAATAATATTGGAACTCTGCAGTCTTCCCATTGTTTCCTATGGGGGAAATATAGGCATGTCTGTCTATTTTGCCAAATATCTCACAATGTGTATATTTAGTTTTTTTTTCAAGTCAGGTGTAATCGGTGTGAAATGGATAGCTAGTTAGCGGGGTGCGCGCTAATAGCGTTTCAATCGGTGATGTCACTTGCTCTGAGACCTGGAAGTAGTTGCTCTGCAAGGGCGGCGGCTTTTGTGGAGCGATGGGTAACGATGCTTCGAGGGTGGCTGTTGTCTATGTGTGCAGAGGGTCCCTGGTTCGAGCCCAGGTAGGGGCGAGGAGAGGGATGGAATCAAAACTGTTACACGGGCACCATTTTAAAATCAGGAGAATCTCCTCTTTGTAATTATGTATGTCTGGGCAGCGAGCTCGTTTGTCATCGATCGCTAGGTCAGAAGTTTGTATTTTTCCCCTACTTTTTCATTACGCAGACATAAGCACAGTTGACACCACCGAGGTGCGGATGTTTACTTTCTACACAAGTAGTTTTTTTCCAGTTTCGTCTGACAGAACAGATTGTAGTGGTAAAATAAAAAGGGATACATTTTTTTATGGAATTCTAAGCATCACTCCAGTAGTTAGATAGCCTATAGTTAATATACTGGCAAGTTTGATGTATAACTACTAACATTAGGTAGCTAGCAAACATACCGGTACATACTGCTGTAATGATATGCTATGTGGTTCGTAAGGACAGCAAAGCTAACAAATTGTCAGCCAACATAACGTGTAAGGTAACTTATTTGAAAAGTCATTACTTTATTACATTGAGAAGCAAGTAAGTCCTGTCTGGTCCGGTGACATTTTTTGCTTGACTCGTTATGACGTTATAACAACTTACATCTGGTTCGACCGTAATGTTTTGTCAGTCATCTTCGTTGAAGAATGCCACAAGGCAAGGGTGGCTTGTATCAAAATGTGTCATTGGAACCACTTGGTCATATAAAAACCTAGGGACCCAAATGCATAATGAGGAACCACTGTATCATGAAAACTCATTGTTACTCATTGTCATGTTTGGCTTGACAATGACAGCAAGGAGCTGGCATAATAATAGCACCAACAGACTGGCACTTAGGCAACATATGCCTTACCTACAATCAAGCTGTTCAGTATCTAGTCTTGTGGGCGTCCAATAATAAGGCGGACGGCCTTCCACAAATCCACAGCTGACAAGTCAGACTAATGGTACTAGAGACTGGCTGACTCATATTATGATGCAATTACAGAGTGCTTACAGAGGGAGTAGCTCCTTTATAACTTAGCACAATGTCTCTGCGTTTTCAGTCTTACTGTATTGATAAATTATCTCTACACACCCACGCAGCCGCATTAGTTGTCTCATTCATCAGGTTGCTGGAAGCTTTATGTCAACCTCAATGGGATTTCATCATGCTGGTTTTAAAAAATCTCTCAATCTCTAGAATAAATGACTCTACTTTTCCAAGAGAAAACATAAAAAGGCTTTTACCATTGTCTGTGTCTCAATTCCCAGCATTAAAGTCTTCACCTCGCTATGACAAAACCCTTGATAAAACCAATGACCTTTTCTGTGTTCTCTGGGTTGAACTGACATCAAGGAAGTGATGAATGTGTTGTTGCTCTATTCACGGCAAAGCTGCAATCAAAACAAGGTATTGCAGCTTCTGGACTGGGCCACAACAGTAGGAAGCAAGCCTGGGACTTACAACACTTAGAACTGTGTGTTACAGTTTGAGACACACGGCCTAATCAACTTAGCTCTGCTATGACAAAGACAAGGCTTTCTACACAACCTCATTCCTGTAAAAAGCTTTGGAGTCGTACCATGGCTAGTAATGGAAGTAGGGCGTTTTCACACAGTTTTCAGCTACAGTTCCAATCAGAGTTAGATTATTTGTTACATTGTGTTTGTTTTTAATCTGGTCTGGTTGGTTTCACATTGCCAAAAATGTCAACAACAAAACAATTCCTAAACAAAACCATGTGTCCATAATCCATCGAGGATTATCATGAAACTTCACTTATGTGTATCAATCGTCATATTCCTTTGGTGTTCCAACAACACGCGGTAAGAAACAGCGCAATAGCCGCTCCAGCGGAGACGTGAATAGATTTAGTTTAGGGCCTTTCTGAGATACTCTAACTGAAGCTGCTGTTTGGATTGATTGATTTCACCTTTATTTTAAAATCAGGGAGTCATACTGACACCAAAGTCTCTTTTACAGATGAGCCCCGAGTTGACTGAGGATGACAAAGATAAACACATCAAGTAAGAACATCTACATCATCATCCAACTCAATTCAACGATAACACAACGTGTCTGATGAGATGCTGTGGGGACCAAAATATCTGATCAGCTGATAATAGCCTTCTTTTGAACATACTGTAGATATGGGAAGCGTAAGCTTCCTGCTTAACCAGGGCACACAGAATAGGTGACAATAACCACAAGTTCATATCTGAACATACTGTAGATCTGCGGAGGCACATCACGTCTGGCCATGCTCCTATCGCCCAGATCCTCAGATGGACATGGTCCTGTACTGTACACCAGGGACATAATATCAACAAACACGAACAAACTGAAACAGCACTGTGATTCAGACTTAAAACTACAGTCAAAACATCTTGCATGGGTGAATAGTGACTACATTCATCTTGGTAATATCCTACATATTGTGAAAGGTCCATGTTCCATCCATATAGAGCCTAGTGTTCCACTACCCTGTGTTCCTCCTCTTACCAATAGTTCCCTTATTTCAAGCTGAAGTACAAAAAGGAGAACTTCCTTACATTTCACAGTTACAAACCACAAATACAAGGGGAATCTAAACGATATTTACAGATACAGGAAATGAGTACAAAGTAGTACAACAGAAGGCAATGTGGTGTCCCTAATGGCACCCTATTCCCTATGTAGTCACTACTTTAGACCAGATCCCTGGTTAAAAGTAGTGCACTATAAAGGGAATAGAGTGCCATTTGGAATGGAATGCATCCAATGCCACACAGTAGCAGGTAATGTCATTGGAGCCAAACACCTGTAAATGTCCCCTTACTAGCCCTTCCCTTTTCACCTCCCAAGTCCCCTGAGCCAATGCCTGGACCCCTGAGCCAATGCCTGGACCCCTGAGCCAATGCCAGACCTCTGATAAACACATATTTATTACTAATGCAGACGACGACAACAACTTACCCATAATGCAACAGTAGGCCTATTTCACATCCTCAAAACAGTATGTCACAACTACTACTATAAAGCCTGTTCCGACACTATCAACACTCTCTGTTGTAAACAAAACCACATGTTAAATAAAAAATAAATAAAAAGTGTATACCATGACTATTGACGTTATAATCAAAAGTTTAATTTGCACTGATCTCTCTGATCCCTCTACTACTCTTTGGCTGCCAAGGGTGAAGTTGCCCCTCGATGCTGATCTTCGGTCAGTTTTTCATTTTCCCCACTAACTGTTAAGGTTAGGATTAGGGGTGGGGACACTGATCCTAGATCTGTACCTAGGGGAAACTTCACCCGTTAAACGGCTGCCAAGGCGGGAGGAGGTTGGAGGATGTGGGACGGACTGTGCAGCTGTGCTGCCCTGAGCTGCTTGACATTCTGGGGCGCTCCAGCCTCCTGACATGCACCAGCGGAGGGGGAACAAAGAGCACTTTGGGTTTCCTAATTCAGCTGCTTGTTGGTAAACAGACTCTGGCCAGGGAGGCTGCAGTGCAGGAGGGATCCTAATCAGAGACTGCATCCCAAATGGCACCCTATTCCCTACATAGTGCACTACCTTTGACCAGGGCCTATAGTTCACTATCTAGGGAATAGGGAGCCAGTTGGGACACAGCCAGGGAACTAGCGAAGGCCAGATGAAGCTGGAGGGCCGAGGGAGTACGATACCTTATCTCTGCTCATCAGAGCCCTATGGGCCTCACATGTAAAGTCTAATAGGAGGGTGTAGTGTAGGGTTTTGCTACAGCTGAGTGACAGTGGGGTTGTCACCGTGGTCAGTTACAGCTCTGCTCCACCACAGGCAGTCATTAGATAGATGAACAGTCACCAGGATAATTACTGACAGAGAGATTATACCCATTTCCTTTTCCAGACAGGCAGCAGCTCACAGCTTCCCTGCTTTACTTTCTCATAATTACCCCTGATCCCCCAGAAACTTGTGTTTTCCCATCTCCATGGACCCTACTTTTGACCAGGGCCCATGTTCCTCTCCCACAGGCAGGGGAACAGTGGAAGGGCTGACATCACCACGTCACTACCTCTGGAGGGCATCAGCTACAGTATCACTGTGCTCTGGTCCTGTACATAACCTTCAGGTCAGTATCTCTATGCTCCGGTCTTGTACATAACCTTCAGGTCAGTATCTCTATGCTCTGGTCTTGTACATAACCTTCAGGTCAGTATCTCTATGCTCTGGTCTTGTTCATAACCTTCAGGTCAGTATCTCTATGCTCTGGTCTTGTACATAACCTTCAGGTCAGTATCTCTATGCTCCGGTCTTGTACATAACCTTCAGGTCAGTATCTCTATGCTCTGGTCCTGTACATAACCTTCAGGTAAGTATCTCTATGCTCTGGTCTTGTTCATAACATTCAGGTCAGTATCTCTATGCTCTGGTCTTGTACATAACATTCAGGTCAGTATCTTTATGCTCTGGTCTTGTACATAACATTCAGGTCAGTATCTCTATGCTCTGGTCCTGTACATAACATTCAGGTCAGTATCTCTATGCTCTGGTCTTGTACATAACCTTCAGGTCAGTATCTCTATGCTCTGGTCCTGTACATAACATTCAGGTCAGTATCTCTATGCTCCGGTCCTGTACATAACCTTCAGGTCAGTATCTCTATGCTCTGGTCTTGTTCATAACATTTAGGACTACATGTGCGGTCAGGAAGGTGAGTACTCCCTCGTGTTATGAACCCAGTTATGAACCCGCCTTCATTTGTATATTTTCTCTCAAATAGCTGTCTATTGATGCACCAGTCCATACTTTCATGAACACTTCAACCTGTTATTACAGTACACCCTAACAGTAATGACATATATGAAGACAGTCAAAAGAACAATCAATAACCTTGGGGTCCAATAGCAGACAGCCGCCTCTTGAGAATGTACATAACTCTACACAGCCATCTGACACGATCTGACTAGTCCACAATCTCTCTTTTAATGATCAGATCATTGTGACTGTATACAGAGCCTTCAGAAAATATCCACACACACACCCCTTTACTTTTTCCACATGTTGTTGTGTTACAGCCTGAATTTAAAAATGGATTACATTTAGATGTTGTGTCCCTGGCCTACACACAATAGCCCATAATGTCAACAAAAACAATATGCCAGAACATGCATCCTTTTTGCAATAAGGCACTAAAGTAAAACTGCAAAAAATATTATTTTATGTCCTGAATGTTTGGGTCAAATCCAACACGTCACTGAGTACCACGCTTCATATGTTCAAGCATGGTGGTGGCTGCATCGTGTTATGGGTATGCTTGTCATCGGCAAGTACTAAGGAGTTTCTTAGAATGAAAAGAAAGGGAATAGAGCGAAGCACAGGCAAACTCCTAGAGGAAAACCTGGTTCAGTCTACTTTCCAACAGACACTGGGACACAAATTCAACCTTTCAGCGGTACAATAAACTAAAAACAAGGCCATATATACACTGGAGTTGGTTACCAAGACAACATTGAATGTTCCTGAGTGGCCTAGTTACAGTTTTGGCTTTAAAAATCTATAGCAAGACTAGAAAAATGGCTGTCTAGCAATGATCAACAACCAACTTGACAGAGCTTGAAGAATTTTTTAATATTAATTTGCAAATATTGTACAATCCAGGTGTCCAAAGACTCACAGCTGTAATCACTGCCAAAGGTGATTCTAACATGTATTGACTCAGGGCTGTGAATACTGACACTGCCGTTCAAAAGTTTGGGGTCACTTAGAAATGTCCTTGTTTTGAAAGAAGAACACATTTTTGGTGGATGAAAATAACATAAAATTGATCAGAAACTGTAATCGAACCCACAAATGCTGATGCTCCAGATACTCAACTAGTCTAAAGAAGGCCGGTTTTATTGCTTCTTTAATCAGCACAACCGTTTTCAGCTGTGCTGACATAATTGCAAAAGGGTTTTCTAATGATCAATTAGCCTTTTAAAATGATAAACTTGGATTAGCTAACACAACGTGCCATTGGAACACAGGAGTGATGGTTGCTGATAATGGGCCTCTGTACGCCTATGTAGATATTCCATTAAAAAAATCTGCCGTTTCCAGCTACAATAGTCATTTACAACATTAACAATGTCTACACTGTATTTCTGATCAATTTGATGTTATTCTAATGGACAAAAAAAGTGTATTTTCTTTCAAAAATAGGAAATTTCTAAGTGACCACAAACTTTTGAACGGTAGTGAATGTAAATGAGATATTTCTGCATTTCCTTTTTAATACATTTGCTAACATTTCTAAAACCATGTTTTCACTTTGTTATTATGGGGTATTGTGATGTCATTATGGAGTATTGTGATGTCATTATGGGGTATTGTGATGTCATTATGGGGTATTGTGATTTCATTATGGGATATGGTGATGTCATTATGGGGTATTGTGATGTCATTATGGGGTATTGTGTGTGTAGATGGGCGAGAGAATATATATATATATATATTCAATCCATTTTGAATTCAAGCTGTAACACAACAAAATGTGGAATAAGTCCAGAGGTATGAATACTTTCTGAAGGCACTGCATGTCCATACCTGCATGACAACACTGAGGATGTGCTGATGCCTTGAAATAGTTTTAAAATCTTCCTTATGAATTTAGTTAAACTGTTTTACCCAATCAGAACCTGTTGTTTAAATCCCAGATTTCCCCTTTAAAAACAGGTTAGAGATATGCAGCACTGAAGGGCAGCCAATAGCCTAAATTAGTTTTTTCCCCTCCAAGATAAACAAGAGAGATATTTCACTGACTGCGTTCCAAAATGGCACCCTATTCTCTATATAATACATAGTTTAACCAGACCACTATGGGCCATTCTCTATATAATACACAGTTTAACCAGACCCCTATGGGCCATTCTCAGTATAATACATAGTTTAACCAGACCCCTATGGGCCATTCTCTATATAATACGTAGTTTAACCAGACCCCTATGGGCCATTCTCTATATAATACGTAGTTTAACCAGACCCCTATGGGCCATTCTCTATATAATACACAGTTTAACCAGACCCCTATGGGCCATGTGGGGGACACAGCCTCTGCATGCACAGCGAGGTGCAGGTACATGTGCAAAGGATTGCTAAGCTTTATGTAAGTGCTGAATCTGGGTCTGATGAAGATGTGTGTAAAGAATGTATTGCACAAATCAGAGGACACACAGCTCCAGTCCCTGACGTGCCAGTGCAAGTCCTATGTTCTATTCCAGATTCTGGAGAAGCAGAGCGATGGCTAGGACTCATGCATTCAGCGTGTGAGCATTTTGACAGGCAGGCATTTTGAATACAGTCAACTCCTGACATTGAAGTGCACATCGAATGCAAGCTCAAACACTGTGTCCTAATGGTAGCATGTTCCCTATGTAGTACACTACTTTTGACCAGAACCCTATGGGCCTATATACAGGATAGGGAACTGTTTAGGACGCAGACATTGTCAAATACTTTCTTAAAATGGTTTCAGATGTCTTCATGCTCCATTTGGTTCATACAGTGACACCATACTGAGTGTGTGACATGAGTGTCAGACACAGGTACGCAGGCAGACATCCAGTTTAAACATGATACTATAGAAGATGTTAACTTGACTTACAGGTACTGAACAAAAGACCTAGAACATTGCATTCTCATTGAGACTATAGGAGGGGCAGGTGATTGTTAAGTCACCTGTTAGGTTGTTATGGAGTGACACCTCGCCTCAGTCCATTCATTGAGTAGAAACAGTCACAGCAGGTGATTATTACCATACAGTGTAATGTTGTGAAATCATCTGAGAACACCCTTTCTGTTGTATTATGTCAAAATGCAGGTCAATATCGTCAGCGTCGGTCCTCATTTACCTCCAGGATTTAAGTGCGACAGACTTTGGATGATATATACGGAAATGGTCAATAGGGCTCTTTATGGGAATAGGGTGCCCTTTGGCTGTGTTCTCATTTCATTAACAACCACAATGTGTTGGTTGGGTTCTGTTCATTTGCAAGCCATCCTACACATGCAAATTGAAATCTCACTACCTCGCAAAAGTACCTGATGCCCAGCCTGTGTGTGTTGTAAAACCCTGCTGAACAGAGTAAATGCAGTCATCTCTGTCAGTCTGAAAGGTTCATGAGGAAAGGAAGTGGCTCCATGACATCACAGTTGTCCCCCAAAATGCAGAGAGATAGTGTCCCAAATGGCACCCTATTCCCTACATAGCTCACTACTTTTGACCAGAGCTCTATGGGCCCTGGTCAAACGTAGTGCACTATATAGGGCATAGGGTGCTATTTGAGACGCACACAGAGAGACAGATCAGGAGGAAGTGGTTGACATGGTACAGCGGTGACTGTCATGACCCGATGCTAGACACAGATGGGCAGACACAACATAACACTGAGCTCAGCAGTACACCCACAGATAGTGGACAGAGAGAGAGAGAGAGAGAGAGTGAGAGAGAGTCACAGAGTGAGAGAGAGAAAGAGATAGTATGGGGGCCTACACCTGTGGTGGCCTAGGTAGTCTGGAACACACTAGTCTGTTAAATCTTGTCCAATGCCCAGTCTAGAACACACTAGTCAATAGTCTACCTTTCTCTCACACAGGCTAATCAGATCATTACTGTTGATTTGCCAGTCTAAAGAACAAGTCAAATAGGCTACGTACTAGAGGTTGACCGATTAATCGGAATGGCCGATTTAATTAGGGCCGATTTCAAGTTTTCATAACAATCGGTAATTGGCATTTTTGGACACCGATCATGGCCGATTACATTGCACTCCACGAGGAGACTGCGTGGCAGGCTGACTACCTGTTATGCGAGTGCAGCAAGGAGCCAAGGTAAGGTGCTAGCTAGCATTAAACGCATCTTATAAAAAACAATCAATCTTAACATAATCACTAGTTAACTACAAATGGTTGGTGATATTACTCGTTTATCTAGCTTGTCCTGCGTTGCATATAATCGATGCGGTGCCTGTTAATTTATCATTGAATCACAGCCTACTTCGCCAAACGGGGGATTTAACAAGCGCATTCGTGAAAAAAGCACTGTCTTTGCACCAATGTGTACCTAACCAACGCCTTTCTTAAAATCAATACACAAGTATATAAACCTGCATATTTAGTTAATATTGCCTGCTAACATGAATTTCTTTTAACTAGGGAAATTGTGTCACTTCTCTTGCATTCTGTGCAACAGAGTCAGGGTATATGCAGCAGTTTGGGCCGCCTGGCTCGTTGCGAACTGTGTGAAGACTATTTCTTCCTAACAAAGACAGCCAACTTCGCCAAACGGGGGATGATTTAACAAAAGCGCATTTGCGAAAAAAGTACAATCGTTGCACGAATGTACCTAACCATAAACATCAATTCCTTTCTTAAAATCAATACACAGAAGTATATTTTTTTAAACCTGCATATTTAGTTAAAATAAATTAATGTTAGCAGGCAATATTAAACTAGGGAAATTGTGTCACTTCTCTTGCGTTCATTGCACGCAGAGTCAGGGTATATGCAACAGTTTGGGCCGCCTGGCTCGTTGCGAACTAATTTGCCAGAATTTATTATGACATAACATTGAAGGTTGTGCAATGTAACAGTAATATTTAGACTTATGGATGCCACCCGTTAGATAAAATACGGAACGGTACCCTATTTCACTGAAAGTTTCCGGATATGACCATATTAATGACCTAAGGCTTGTATTTCTGTGTGTTATTATATTATAATTAAGTCTATGATTTGATAGAGCAGTCTGACTGAGCGGTGGTAGGCAGCAGCAGGCTCGTAAGCATTCATTCAAACAGCACTTTCCTGTGTATGTCAGCAGCTCTTCGCAATGCTTCAAGCTGTTTATGACATCAAGCCTATCAACTCCCGAGATTAGGCTGGCAATACTAAAGTACCTATTAGAACATCCAATAGTCAAAGGTATATGAAATACAAATGGTATAGAGAGAAATAGTCCTATAATAACTACAACCTAAAACTTCTTACCTGGTAATATTGAAGACTCATGTTAAAAGGAACCACCAGCTTTCATATGTTCTCATGTTCTGAGCAAGGAACTTAAACGTTAGCTTTTTTACATGGCACATATTGCACTTTTACTTTCTTCTCCAACACTTTGTTTTTGCATTATTTAAACCAAATTGAACATGTTTCATTATTTATTTGAGACTAAATTGATTTTATCGATGTATTATATTAAGTTAAAATAAAAGTGTTCATTGTTCATTCAGTATTGTTGTAATTGTCATTATTACAAATATATATATATTTTAAAAAATCGGCATTGGCTTTTTTTGGTCCTCCAATAATCGGTATCGGCGTTGAAAAATCATAAATCGGTCGACCTCTACTACGTACATCTAACAGTAGTTGTTAGAACACACAGTAAAGGTTTAACCGGCAGACAATGGGGTCACCATAAAAACCATGAGTAATGAAGCCTCACTTAGACAAGGGTTTCCCAAACTCTATCCTGCGGCCCCCTTCTGGTTTTTGTCCTAGCGCTACACAGCTGATTCAAATAACCAACTCATCATCAAGCTTTGATAATTTGAATCAGCTGTGATGTGCTATGGGCAAAACCCAAAATATGTACCCAGGGGGGGCCCCAGGACCAAGTTTGGGAAACCCTGACTTAGAAGACTGACGCACCAGATAATATTCAAACACTGGCACCCACT
This sequence comes from Salvelinus namaycush, assembly GCF_016432855.1. Taxonomy (NCBI): domain Eukaryota; kingdom Metazoa; phylum Chordata; class Actinopteri; order Salmoniformes; family Salmonidae; genus Salvelinus; species Salvelinus namaycush. The sequence goes on along the minus strand of NW_024061724.1, from coordinate 52,089 downwards.
CTGCATGCAGATACTTATTAAACAATGACAATGTCCCATTTCAAAAACAAATGCAATCAACCAATGTGACTAGGGCTGGGACAAAACCAGTACATAGAGATACTCAATAGTAGAGTGACAAGGAAACAAAATACGAAGCGGGTTTAGGAAAACAGCCTTAATGTTGGAAACAAACATCATTATGTTGTCATCCAGAGTCACATGTATTTATTTTCCAAACTACAGCACACAATATGTTACATCCAGCAGGTTAAAGGACCAACGAGTTTGGTCTGCTTCGTGTTTACATTTTTGCCATGGAAAAAAATATTGAGATACTGGTATCGTCCCAGCCCTAAATGTGACCCCACCCAGATGTACTGTGTGTGGGCATCTAAACCAACAGCAATGGGGTTGCATCCTCAACGACACCCTATTCCCTATGCAGGCCCTGGTCAAAAGCAGTGCACTATATAGGGAATAGGGTGTCATTTTGGATGCATACTATGTGGGCTGTTAGTGGACCAACAGGACAGGAAGTAGGCCTAGTGAGGGAGGGGCCCTCCTCTGTAAGTGAACCAACAGGACAGGAGGTAGGCCTAGTGAGGGAGGGGCCCTCCTCTGTAAGTGAACCAACAGGACAGGAGGTAGGCCTAGTGAGGGAGGGGCCCTCCTCTGTAAGTGAACCAACAGGACAGGAGGTAGGCCTAGTGAGGGAGGGGCCCTCCTCTGTTAGTGAACCAACAGGACAGGAGGTAGGCCTGGTGAGGGAGGGGCCCTCCTCTGTAAGTGAACCAACAGGACAGGAGGTAGGCCTAGTGAGGGAGGGGCCCTCCTCTGTTAGTGAACCAACAGGACAGGAAGTAGGCCTAGTGAGGGAGGGGCCCTCCTCTGTAAGTGAACCAACAGGACAGGAGGTAGGCCTAGTGAGGGAGGGGCCCTCCTCTGTAAGTGAACCAACAGGATAGGAGGTAGGCCTAGTGAGGGAGGGGCCCTCCTCTGTTAGTGAACCAACAGAACAGGAGGTAGGCCTAGTGAGGGAGGGGCCCTCCTCTGTTAGTGGACCAACAGGACAGGAGGTAGGCCTAGTGAGGGAGGGGCCCTCCTCTGTAAGTGAACCAACAGGACAGGAGGTAGGCCTAGTGAGGGAGGGGCCCTCCTATGTAAGTGAACCAACGGGACAGGAGGTAGGCCTAGTGAGGGAGGGGCCCTCCTCTGTTAGTGAACCAACAGGACAGGAGGTAGGCCTAGTGAGGGAGGGGCCCTCTGTAAGTGAACCAACGGGACAGGAGGTAGGCCTAGTGAGGGAGGGGCCCTCCTCTGTAAGTGAACCAACGGGACAGGAGGTAGGCCTAGTGAGGGAGGGGCCCTCTGTAAGTGAACCAACAGGACAGGAGGTAGGCCTAGTGAGGGAGGGGCCCTCTGTAAGTGAACCAACAGGACAGGAGGTAGGCCAAGTGGGGGAGGGGCCCTCCTCTGTTAGTGAACCAACAGGACAGGAAGTAGGCCTAGTGAGGGAGGGGCCCTCCTCTGTAAGTGAACCAACAGGACAGGAGGTAGGCCTAGTGAGGGAGGGGCCCTCCTCTGTTAGTGAACCAACAGGACAGGAGGTAGGCCTAGTGAGGGAGGGGCCCTCCTCTGTAAGTGAACCAACGGGACAGGAGGTAGGCCTAGTGAGGGAGGGGCCCTCTGTAAGTGAACCAACAGGACAGGAGGTAGGCCTAGTGAGGGAGGGGCCCTCTGTAAGTGAACCAACAGGACAGGAGGTAGGCCTAGTGAGGGAGGGGCCCTCCTCTGTAAGTGAACCAACAGGACAGGAGGTAGGCCTGGTGAGGGAGGGGCCCTCCTCTGTTAGTGAACCAACAGGACAGGAGGTAGGCCTAGTGAGGGAGGGGCCCTCCTCTGTTAGTGAACCAACAGGACAGGAGGTAGGCCTAGTGAGGGAGGGGCCCTCCTCTGTTAGTGAACCAACAGGACAGGAGGTAGGCCTAGTGAGGGAGGGGCCCTCTGTAAGTGAACCAACAGGACAGGAGGTAGGCCTAGTGAGGGAGGGGCCCTCCTCTGTAAGTGAACCAACAGGACAGGAGGTAGGCCTGGTGAGGGAGGGGCCCTCCTCTGTTAGTGAACCAACGGGACAGGAGGTAGGCCTAGTGAGGGAGGGGCCCTCCTCTGTAAGTGAACCAACAGGACAGGAGGTAGGCCTAGTGAGGGAGGGGCCCTCCTCTGTTAGTGAACCAACAGGACAGGAGGTAGGCCTGGTGAGGGAGGGGCCCTCCTCTGTAAGTGAACCAACAGGACAGGAGGTAGGCCTAGTGAGGGAGGGGCCCTCTGTAAGTGAACCAACAGGACAGGAGGTAGGCCTAGTGAGGGAGGGGCCCTCCTCTGTAAGTGAACCAACAGGACAGGAGGTAGGCCTAGTGAGGGAGGGGCCCTCCTCTGTAAGTGAACCAACAGGACAGGAGGTAGGCCTAGTGAGGGAGGGGCCCTCCTCTGTTAGTGAACCAACAGGACAGGAGGTAGGCCTAGTGAGGGAGGGGCCCTCCTCTGTAAGTGAACCAACAGGACAGGAGGTAGGCCTAGTGAGGGAGGGGCCCTCCTCTGTAAGTGAACCAACAGGACAGGAGGTAGGCCTAGTGAGGGAGGGGCCCTCCTCTGTAAGTGAACCAACAGGACAGGAGGTAGGCCTAGTGAGGGAGGGGCCCTCCTCTGTAAGCGAACCAACAGGACAGGAGGTAGGCCTAGTGAGGGAGGGGCCCTCCTCTGTAAGTGAACCAACAGGACAGGAGGTAGGCCTGGTGAGGGAGGGGCCCTCTGTAAGTGAACCAACGGGACAGGAGGTAGGCCTAGTGAGGGAGGGGCCCTCCTCTGTAAGTGAACCAACAGGACAGGAGGTAGGCCTAGTGAGGGAGGGGCCCTCCTCTGTTAGTGAACCAACAGGACAGGAAGTAGGCCTGGTGAGGGAGGGGCCCTCCTCTGTAAGTGAACCAACGGGACAGGAGGTAGGCCTGGTGAGGGAGGGGCCCTCCTCTGTAAGTGAACCAACAGGACAGGAGGTAGGCCTGGTGAGGGAGGGGCCCTCCTCTGTAAGTGAACCAACGGGACAGGAGGTAGGCCTAGTGAGGGAGGGGCCCTCCTCTGTAAGTGAACCAACAGGACAGGAGGTAGGCCTAGTGAGGGAGGGGCCCTCCTCTGTAAGTGAACCAACGGGACAGGAGGTAGGCCTAGTGAGGGAGGGGCCCTCCTCTGTAAGTGAACCAACAGGACAGGAGGTAGGCCTAGTGAGGGAGGGGCCCTCCTCTGTAAGTGAACCAACAGGACAGGAGGTAGGCCTAGTGAGGGAGGGGCCCTCTGTAAGTGAACCAACAGGACAGGAGGTAGGAGGAGGTCTCCTGCCATGTTTAACCCCTCAATGCCTGCCAGTGCCTCAAGCTATGAGGTAGAGGAGGGAATTAATGAGAGGAGAGGAAGAGAAAGGCCTAGGTATGGTTGCATGGGTGTAGAAGGGAATGTCACCAACTGCACCTCAAAATAGGCATATAACGTAATAGGAAAAGACTGCAGTACTCATTGCAACTTTTCCTTAGGCATTTGAAACAGATTGCAAAATCTAGTGAATAATTTAGTATCATTAATTAATTTCCAGGCAATATGTTTTCATTCAAAAAGGGATTCATGAAAAAGGATGGATGACTGACCATTGCCAGTTAGTAGTCACACCCAATTCTAAAATAAACTAAGGACAAGTCTTTTTCCACCACTCTTATAGAAATGTTTGTTTTAGGCCTACCTGCATGTAATCTGTCAGGGTTGCAATGCAGACCACTAGTGTGTGTAGGCTATATCAAGAACACACATTTTAATTTGTCGGCACATTTCAGACAAGGAGTTTTGTGACGCTGATAAATACTAATATTGTTGCAACAGTTGTGTTCTTGTAGGCTACAATGTATCACAAACAGGTGCTGATGCAGTAGTCTACAAACTGATACACGCTGGCATAGCGCACGGACTACGAGTTTTTGGGCAATTAGCTATAAAACTGCAACATTTTCTCTCAGCCTCATGGCAAAAATGTGTAAAATACCACGACATTTGCTATAAAACGGCACATTTTTCTCTATGCCCCATTGCACAGGGCTTGTACAGACCTTGCGGGGCCGTGAAACTGCGCTACACCACTGCCAATACAATGTTGCAAATATGTTATGCTATGACCCATATCTCTGAATAAATCATCTGTTAAACAAATAAGAGAAGGATAACTATCTATAGGCCTACCCCAACTCTGCTAAAGTAAACATACATGTAACAAGTAGGAACTACATTCAGGAAGTAAAGAGGGCACCTGACCAAAGATGGTGGATAAATGAAGATGATTCAATCAGGCAGTTTACCATTGAAAAAAATGGTCAGTTCCGGTCTACTTAACGGGGTGGGTCTCCCATAGACACTAATTCAGTAGCAGCTGGGTCTGGTCTACTTAGCTCATTGACTTTAATTGGACCAGAAAGAAACAGCGAGTGGGGTGTCTCGCTTCCTCTTCCGTCTCTGACCTTGGCAGTAACCAGCAGGTAAAGGAACCAGATGCAGAGTTGTCGACGCCAAGTTATACTAGCATAGAATTAGAACAATGTTTCACAAAATCAGACAAACTAAACCGTAGATAGTGTTGGCATATCACGGAATAAAACTGCCTGTTTATGGACAGAGGCGAAATTATGAGTCGACACGCTCAAAATACATCCTGCATGAATCCCAAATACTTCCTCATACGATTCCGTCTGCTCACTGTCAGAACAACAAGCATTGGCAAATATGGTTGCCAACTGTAGTGTGCACTGTAGTCATGTTTTCCGTTGATACCTTCGAATAAAGCGTTCAAGCAAATATAGGACAATTGCAATTCAACAACAGGTGTCAGCCCCCCCTATTAAACTTACCTTGGTGTAATATAAAATCCACAGCTCATTCAACCTCTCCTTCGAAGCCATTCTCCTCCGTCCTTCTGTGTATAATCCCTTGGTTTCAGTATAAATTTATCATTGTACTTTTACATTTGTTTGCGTTAAAATTGTTTCCAGGAAAAAGAACGAAACATTGGTCTCTTGTAACATCTTGGCAACATAGCTCGCAGTATCCAAAGTGATCGAAAGACAGAATATTGTATGCTCTCCCCAAAGTTTAGCAGATTGCCAAATTAATTATAAAAGACATGGTTAAAAAAAACAATCTGCCGTGGAAATAATGTAAAGAGCAAGAACAGATCAGGAATTCCAAAGCAAAAGAAACCCGAATGAATATGATGATCCCCCAATTACGAAGTAATTCCCACGGATACAGCAGTCAGATGGTATCTTATTATATTACGGTTTACGTCTTAATATACAGTTATGCATCTCCTTCCATATCTACAGTAAAGTGTCGGCGCAGTGAAGCGACAGGACGTTGCCTCCACGCCGTTCTGTAGAAGTCTCCTAAACATCCACTTTTTGGAACGTTCAAGCAAACCCTCTGGCTTCGCGACAGACTGCGAGCGCACTGTAGTATGGACAGGTAATATTCTTAAAGATACATCCACCCTTTAAAAATGTCCATCTAGAAGTTATAAACTAAACATTTAAACAGGACTTACAAAGGCTATAACATGTTGTATGTTATAATATTTACGTTATCAAATAGAATATGATGATGAAGCCCAAACATAATAAAACATTGGCATCTCACAGATAATAAAGAGCATCATTATCCTTCAAAAGAGAGAACAATGTGCATATTGAACTGACAGGCAATATGGGGATTTCTGGGAAATGACATTAGTCTGTGCCAAATGTTCCCAAAGGATTTGTCCTAATTACTTGAATCAGCCTATGGTTAATTGGAATAGAACTAGAAATCCATTTCTATGCTATAAACAGACATGTAGGGGCTGTTTCCCTGACACAGATTACTCCTAATACTGGACTTAAAAGCATTTTCAATGGGGATTCTTAATTGAGCTTGGTATTTAGTTCAGGACTAGGCTGTGCATGGGAAACCAGCCCATAGTGTGTTTCTCTTGAGTCTTGCCCATTGCCCACTTGGCTTGTGCATCTCTCTCTCTCTCTCCTCTATAAACACGGCCATCCAAGCTGATCCCTCTCCTTTCCAGTGTTTATATCTGACAGTAAGAAGTACAGAGCACTAAAGCCATAAAAAGCAGAGGTATTAAACAAGGTATTAAACAAATATATAATCATGACAGGTACAGGCTTACAGTGAAACATCTATTCAACAGGGAACAACAGTATGGTACACTGTATGGATTTCCTAGTCTGGATCTTGTTAATTAATGTATTTGAAGAGGGTAGATAGACACACTAGTCTCAGAAATCAATAACTAAAATCTTGCTTAATTGCGTCATGGGAGATTGTGTGTACATAGGCTATATCACTGAAAAACAAATATGAAGTTGAACATGTACAGTTAGTTGTGTATACCGAAGGGAAGAGCTTATTTATTGTGTCAGGACAGATGGTTCCTTATTTTATGGTTCATTGAACAAATGACAAAAGACAGACAATAAAGAACGTAATAGTTTTACTTCAGCCAGTCAATATTTGTGGAGGTTTTTTTACGGTCAGATTTTCAAACCGTTTTTTTTGCTGTCAGATTTTCAGAGACTTTCTGATCATTTAACGTACCAACTCAAAGCTGTTCAGTCAAAGGTGGAGCTTCGGGGGAAACCACACTGTTGAAACGGGTTGGAACTGGAAGGGATTGGGGTTGGTATCCCGGGCCGGTATCCTCGTGCCAATGTTATGCGATAACACTGCCTCTCAATGACCTCACACTAGTCACTCAGGGGCTCCCGAGCGGCACAGTGCTCTAAGGCACTGTATCTCAGTGCTATAGGCGTCACTACAGACCCTGGTTCGATTCCAGGCTGTATCACAACCGGACGTGATTGGGAGTCCCATAGGGCGGCGCACAATTGGCCCAGCGTTGTCCGGGTTTGGCCGGGGTAAGCCGTCATTGTAAATAAGAATTTGTTCTTAACTGGCTTGCCTAGTTAAATAAAATAAAAACATTATGATAATCAATCTAATCCATCAATCTAATCCATACAGTCAATTTCCTCTGTTCCATAATCTGTATCTTTGTAGAGGAACTGTGAATTATACCCCAGAGGCTGATAATAACTGATGTACATAGGATTGGATAGACAATTTATTTTGATAAAGACTCAAGATTCAAATGTCTGGGTTTAGTACATTTTTTGTAAGAAGGGAAAAAAAACAATATTTCTTGTATGACCAACTGACACAAGTTAGTGATTGTGTGTGATGGTGAATTTTTAACACAGAGCCAACCATAGAGATCCTATTAAATGTGTATTCTAATTCCTAATTCTATGGGGAAACACTGGTCAACAGGAGGATGGCCACAACAGAACCTCCAGGCAGGCAGCTGTAATATTGCCATGGCAATGGCCTACATTCCACACCAGGACCTACCCACTACCCAGTGCTGGCTGGGTGGCCCTCTGTTGGGCCTAGCTGGGCCTCTCTCTCTATATGAAGGATGAATACAAAGCCACCCTCACTCACGTGCTGATTATAGACTGACAGTGTAAGAATATAATTATTTGTGTTAAGAATTCAGGAGCATAGGCTATACTGAAAAGATTTGGCATGGGTCCTCAGATCCTCAAAAAGTTCTACAGCTGCACCATCGAGAGCATCCTGACTGGTTGCGTCACCACTTGGTATGGCAACTACTCGGCATCCGACTGCAAGGCGCTACAGAGGGTAGTGCGTACAGCCCAGTACATCACTGGGGCCAAGCTTTGTGCCATCCAGAACCTCTATACCAGGCAGTGTCAGCGGAAGACCCTAAGAATTGTCAAGACTCCAGCCACCCAAGTCATAGACTGTTCTCTCTGCTACCACATGGCAAGCGGTACCGAAGCGTCAAATCTAGGTCCAAAAGGCTGCGTAACAGCTTCTACCCCCAAACCATAAGACTGCTGAACAGGTAATCAAATGGCCACCCAGACTATTTGCATTGACCCCCTTTTTTATGCTGCTGTTTATTATCTATGCATATTCACTTTATCCCTACCTACATGTACATATTTCCTCAATTACCTCGACTAGCCTGTACCCCCGCACATTGACTAACCGGTACCCCCACACATTGACTCGGTACCGGTACCCCCTGTATATAGCCTCTATAGTTATGTTATTGTGTTGCTTCAAAAATAAAACTTTTATTGTGTTTGTATTATTATTATTTTTTAAATTTGACTTAAAAAATACTCTTCATTATTGCTTAAGCTTGTAAGTAAGCATTTCACTGTAAGGTGAAATGTTTGTTGTATTTGGCGCATGTGACAAATAATGTTTGATATGATTATTTTTATTTTTGATGATACTCAAAAGAACTGAAGAATCGATCACTGCGGGACTGTCTTTATTATGTCCAGAAAAACGGATTTAACACCATCTGTAAATACACACTGCTTTCATTCTTTTAAATCAATATCCAACCAGCTGCATGCAGCCTGGTCCAGGCCAATTGAAGAAAGCCTCTGAATAAGTACTGAGTGATCCATAGTGTCGGAGGCTTTAGACAGGTCAATAAAAGAGGTCGCACAGTGTTTCTTCTTATCCAAACAATTAAGAAAATAATTTAAACCAAAGAAGTAGCAAAGATGGTGCTTTAATCTGGTCTGAAACCTGACTGGTGTACATTTAGAATACATTTCCTAGTTAAAAAGGATCTAAATTGAGGGTTTTCCAAGGATTCTAGAATTGTTGCTAGGCAAGAGAGTTTGGAAATAGTTCAATAAGGATTTAGGTCACACAGATCACCACCTTTGTGAAGGAGGGGTATATGTGCCACCTTCCAGACCCTGGGGATTGTACCAGGAATAATTGTAAGGTTAAAAAGAATAGTTCTTATTCTGCGTTCAGAGGAGCAGAAAGCTGCAACAAGAAAGGATCAAGCAAATCAGCCCCGGTGGATTTTTTAAAACATCAATCTTGTGCAAGACGTCCTGCACATCACAAGTGGAAAGCTGTTGAAGTGAAACAAAGATTCACTAGAGATTGACAGAACTTCCATCGAGCCAATTAAAGGCTGGGAGAGGGGCAGGCAGTCGACTGGTTGACCAGGGTCAACTGAACCACAACTTATTTCAAATAAAAAGCCTTCCAAGATCAAATGAAATGTTTATTTTTTTGCACCCCTGCATATTTGCTCAGTTAACAAGGTGCCAATGTTGTACAAGGCAACCATGTAGTTTGATGTTTATTTGCATTGAAAAACATTATATAGGCCTGATTGTTGATCATGATGTCTTGACATTATTGCAGGCTTTGCAGCCTTATAATTTGGTATAATTTTGCCTTCTAATTTTGCTCTAGTAAATGCATAGGTTTTAAAAAACACATATTTTCTAAGATATTCTGATGATATTAGTGTGTTATTATTTTGCACATCATTTAATACAGTAGGCCCCAGTAGCCTGCCTATTTGCTCAGATGTTCAGGCCATGAATCGATGCGCTCAGCACTCGCTTCTAAACCTTTGAGAGTAGCTACTAGCTAGTCTTATGAATCGATTTCTGAACCACGACAACATAACGTGAAACAAAAATGGAGCAGTCGGTTGGTTCACTACAGGAACAAGCGTTAAAAAGGAAAGAAAGACTTAAAGCTTTGAGAGGTCGACAACTTCAAGTGAGTATCACCCAGCAATAACATTGTCTGTGTTGTAAACAGTACAAACAGAATTAGCAAGCTCGCTACCAGCTGTTTGTGTTAGCTAGGTAACGTTAGCTAGCTGATGGAAAGAACAGGAGCTAGTTACACACAGCATTGCCCTTGACATTCGTTTGAAATGTACATAGCTAGCTAACGTTAGCTGTGCAAAACGGATTAATTGGAATCTCAAATAACAGATTCTACATGGTTAGCTAGTTAGATAACTACTAATCTAGCTAACTAGATGTCTGTATTTAGCTTGCTATGCTAGTTGTGAACTGATGGTGAAATTAGCTAGCTAGCTATGATGGGATAATTTACTCAAATATGTCAGTTCATTAATCAACTGTTGATATTAGCCGAGAACGCTCAAATCTAAATGATTATCACCCCTTAGTAAGTACATCTGTAGCCATGATATGTTTTGAAAGGCTGGTCATGGCTCACATCAACACCATCATCCCAGACACCCTGGACCCACTCCAATTCGCATACCGCCCCAACAGATCCATAGATGACGCAATCTGTTCATGTGAGAATATATTGACTAACGTCACAGTGCAGCGTTCAACACCATTGTGCCCTCCAAGCTCATCACTAAGCTAAGGACCCTGGAACTGAACACCTCCGACTGCAACTGGATCCTGGACTTTCTGACGGGCCGCCCCCCAGGTGGTGAGTGTAGGCAACAACACATCCGCCACGCTGACTTTCAACTCGGGGGCTCCTCAGGGGTGCGTGCTCAGTCCCCTTCTGTACTCCCTGTTCACCCACAACTGCGTGGCCAAGCACAACTCCAATTCCATCATTAAGTTTGCTGATGACACGACAGTGGTAGGCCTGATCACCTACGACGATGAGACAGCCTATAGGGAGGAGGTCAGAGACCTGACAATGATGAGACAGCCTATAGGGAGGAGGTCAGAGACCTGACAGTGATGAGACAGCCTATAGGGAGGAGGTCAGAGACCTGACAGTGATGAGACAACCTATAGGGAGGAGGTCAGAGACCTGACAATGATGAGACAGCCTATAGGGAGGAGGTCAGAGACCTGACAGTGATGAGACAGCCTATAGGGAGGAGGTCAGAGACCTGACAGTGATGAGACAGCCTATAGGGAGGAGGTCAGAGACCTGACAGTGATGAGACAGCCTATAGGGAGGAGGTCAGAGACCTGACAGTGATGAGACAGCCTATAGGGAGGAGGTCAGAGACCTGACAGTGATGAGACAGCCTATAGGGAGGAGGTCAGAGACCTGACAGTGATGAGACAGCCTATAGGGAGGAGGTCAGAGACCTGACAGTGATGAGACAGCCTATAGGGAGGAGGTCAGAGACCTGACAGTGATGAGACAGCCTATAGGGAGGAGGTCAGAGACCTGACAGTGATGAGACAGCCTATAGGGAGGAGGTCAGAGACCTGACAGTGATGAGACAGCCTATAGGGAGGAGGTCAGAGACCTGACAGTGATGAGACAGCCTATAGGGAGGAGGTCAGAGACCTGACAGTGATGAGACAGCCTATAGGGAGGAGGTCAGAGACCTGACAGTGATGAGACAGCCTATAGGGAGGAGGTCAGAGACCTGACAGTGATGAGACAACCTATAGGGAGGAGGTCAGAGACCTGACAGTGATGAGACAGCCTATAGGGAGGAGGTCAGAGACCTGACAGTGCAGTGCCAGGACAACAACCGCTCCCTCAATGTCAGCAAGACAAAGGAGCTGATCGTGGACTACAGGAAACAGAAGGGCCAAGTACACCCCTGTTCACATCGACAGGGCTGTAGTGAAGCGGGTTGAGAGCTTCAAGTTACTCGCTGTCCACATCTCTAAGAGCTACAGAGGGTAGTGCGGGTAGTGCGTACGGCCCAGTACATCACTGGAGCCGAGCTTCCTGCCATCCAGGACCTCTATACCAGGCGGTGTCAGAGGAAGCCCCTACAAATTGTCAGACTCCAGCCACCCAAGTGGTTATGACTGTTCTCTGCTACCGCACGGCAAGCGGTACCAATGCACCAAGTCTGGAACCATCTACCGTAACTGCTGGACTATTAAGCGCACCTGAATATAAGCCGTACCCACTGAATTTTTTACAAATATTTATTTTGTACATAAATAAACTGCACATGTCTATAAGCCGCAAGTGCCTACCGGTACATTGAAACAAATTAACTTTACACAGCCTTTAAATGAAACACTGCTTGTAACAAAAATAAATAGGCTTTAACGAAACACGGCTTGTAACAAAAATAAAAAAAATAGCAGTAAACAGTAGCCTACCAAGAAAGTCAAACTTCATTGGGGTGGCGATTTGTTTTGGCTTTCAGTCGGATCTGCACAGTTGAAACACCTCGGCCGTCTGCTCTCTGTGTGTTGACCCAGTCTTCAAGCTCATTTTCTAGTTCGGGCCATCTGCTTTTCTTCTCTGAAAGCTTTTGTTGTCTTTTTGCACTGAGTCAGTTCCTCACGCTGCTGTTTCCAACGTCTTATCATCGACTCATTAAGGCCAAGCTCCCGTGCAGCAGCTCTATTTCCTTTTCCAACAGCCAGATCGATCGCCTTCAACTTGAAAGCTGCATCATATGCATTTCTCCGTGTCTTTGCCATGATGAGGGTGACAAAATGACTACCGTAATCAGAATGATGGGAAGTTTGAGCGCACTCGATTTACGTCACATTATGTGACGGTGCTCAGTTTTTTGGCGGCGTGAATCTTGCGGAAAAAAAAAAATCATAAATTATGCTTGTGTTCCATTGTATAAACCGCGAGGTTCATAGCGTGGGAAAAAAGTAGCGGCTTATAGTCCGGAAATTACGGTAATCAAATTGTATTGGAAACACATATTTAGCAGATGTTATTGCGGGTGTAGCAAAATGCTTGTGTTCCTAGCTCCAACAGTGCAGTAGTATCTAACAATTCACAACAATACACAAATCTAAAAGTAAGAATGGAATTAAGAAATATATAAATATTAGGATGAGTAATGTCGGAGTGGCATTGACTAAATACAGTAGAATAGAATACAGTATATACATATGAGATGATTAAAGCAGTGTGTAAACATTATTAAAGTGACCAATGTGTCTATGTATATAAGGCAGAGCCTCTAAGGTGCAGGGTTGAGTAACCGGGTAGTGATGGCTATTTAACAGTCTGACTGCCTTGAGAGATAAGCTTTTTCAGTCTCTCGGTCGCAGCTTTGATGCACCTGACCTTGTCTTCTGGATGATAGCGGGGTGAACAGGCTGTGGCTCGGGTGGTTGATGTCCTTGATGATTTTTTTGGCTTCCTGTAACATCGGGTGCTGTAGATGTCCTGGAGGGCACGTAGTGTGCCCCCGGTGAAGCGTTGGGCAGACCGCACCACCATCTGGAGAGCCCTGTAGTTGTGGGCTGTGCAGTTGCCGTATCAGGCGGTGATACAGCCCGACATAATGCTCTCAATTGTGCATCTGTAAAAGTTTCTGAGAGTCTTAGGGGCCAAGCTAAATTTCTTCAGCCTCCTGAGGTTGAAGAGGCGCTGTTGTGCCTTCATCAACACACTTTCTGCATGGGTGGACCATTTCAGATTGTCAGTGATGTATTTTTATTGTTATTTAAAAAAAAATATCCTATTTAACTAGGCAAGTCAGTTAAGAACAAATTCTTATTTTCAATGACGGCCTAGGAACAGTGGGTTAACTGCCTTGTTCAGGGGCAGAACGACAGACTTTTACCTGGTCAGCAACCTTTCGGTTACTAGTCCAACGCTCTAATCACTAGGCTACCTGCCGCCCCAAGTTAAGCAACTTGGAGCTTTGCAACTTGAAGCTTTCCACTGCTGTCCAGTCGATATGGATAGGGGCGTGCACCCTCTGCTGTTTCCTGAAGTCCATGATCAGTTCCTTCGTTTTCTTGAGGGAGTGGTTATATTATCTTTGCACCACTCTGCCAGGGTCCTCACTTCCTCCCTGTAGGCGGTCTCGTCATTGTTGGTAGTCAGGCCTACTACTGTTGACGTCTGCAAACTTGATGATTGAGGTGGAGGCGTGCATGGCCACGCAGTAATGGGTGAACAGGGAGTACAGGAGGGGGCTGAGCACGCACCCTTGTGGGGCCCCTGTGTTAAGGATCAGTGAAGTGGAGGTGTTGTTTCCTACCTTCACCACCTGGGGGTGGCCAATAACCAGTTGCACAGGGCCGTGATCAGACCCAGGGCCCGAGCTTAATGATGAGCTTGGAGGGTACTATGATGTTGAAGGCTGAGCTATAGTCAATGAGCGTTCTGACATAGGTATTCCTCTTGTCCAGATGGGATAGGGCAGTGCAATGGCATCGTCTGTGGATCTATTGGGGTGGTAAGCAAACGGAAGTGGGTCTAGGGTGTCAGATAAGATAGTGATATGATCCTTAACTAGTCTCTCAAAGCATTTCATGATGACAGAAGTGAGTGCTACGGGGTGATAGTAATTTAGTTCAGTCACCTTTGCTTTCTTGTGTACAGGAACAATGGTGGGCATCTTGAAGCATGTAGGGACAACAGACTGGGATAGGGAGAGATTGAATATGTCCGTAAACAACAGGACCCTGATCAGCTTCTACCCCCCCAAGCCATAACATTTCTAAATAATTCGTCCGGGTAGCTATTTAGTTAAATATTTAACGATCTCCATTGACCATTTTTTGCACTAACTTTTTTGACTCATGGGGTGGCAGGTAGCCTAGTGGTTAGAGCGTTGGACTAGTTAACCGAAAGGTTGCAAGATCGAATCCCCGAGCTGACAAGGTACAAATATGTCGTTCTGCCCCTCAACAAGGCAGTTAACCCACTGTTCCTAGGCTGTCATTGAAAATAAGAATTTGGTCTTAACTGACATGCCTAGTTAAAGGTAAACACTGCTGCTACTGTTTGTCACTTTATTCCTTGTTATATGTACATATCTACCTCAATTACCTCGTACCCCTGCAAATCGACTAGGTACTGGTACCTTGTGTATATAGCCAAGTTATCGTTACTCATTGTGTATTTATTATTACATGTTTTACTTTTCTATTATTTCTCAGTTCTTTCTCTCTACATTGTTGTTTACAAAGCATTTCACTGTTAGTCCACACCTGTTGTTTACAAAGCATTTCACTGTTAGTCCACACCTGTTGTTTACAAAGCATTTCACTGTTAGTCCACACCTGTTGTTTACCAAGCATTTCATTGTTAGTCTACATCTGTTGTTTACCAAGCATGTGACAAATTGATTTGACAACATTGAGCCACCATCAGTCAATTCTTGTAAAAGTGTCAAAGCTGAAAACCCTTACATGTACTTATGTTAGTCCCTATGTACAACCACAGTCCTTCTGCCAGGTGATGAAATTCCTACTTTAAATAAAAACTTGTAGCGAATACAATCACTGACTTTCCCCTCATTGCTCGTACTACGTAAGCTAAGATTCAATTGGGTCCCCATTTGAAGTTGACTTTTTAAATGGTTAGGGTTTAGGGTAGGGACGTCCCGAGGATCCCGGATAGCCCCAATTGAATCTGTTTGCATAGTACGTGGAAAAATGAAAAGTTTGTATTAAAGATATACATCTCAGCACCCTGCAGAAGGACTGTAGTTGTACAGGACTAACGTAGGTAACAGGTAAGCCTTTTCAGAATGGAAATTTTTTACTACAATTGACTGATGGTGACTACATGTTGTTGTTCTAGCCAATCCTGCGACCAGATATCAACTCAACTCCGCCTCCATATAACAGAACCCAGTTGAGCGTTCCTCTGCTGCTGTTGATACGGTCCCAAACTAGAGGGCGTCTCAGGAGTCATTCAAGATAGAGCTCTTAGGTAGTGAGAACTCCTTGTGATGATCCATTTTGTATTCTACAATGCATTTTATATCATCACACCTTTTGCTTTGTAGCTAGCTAGCTGGCAGATGCTTTGTTCAGTATGGCCCCTCGACATTTAGGCTGATCATATGGTCTATTAAAAGTCTCCCACTCACAACAGATAGCTAGTCATCATGGGTCCTCATCTTATAGCTACATAATACGGCACCAGTGTTTCCCTACTAGGGATAGGCCCCTCACCTAGCTCTGTGTCCCCTGCCTAAAAGAGTTTGGCATTTATCAGTTACACACACGGTATGTAGTCTACCAGTGTGACTGAGTGCGACCAACACAACCAAGGTCCACTTTACAGCTTCTTCCTCGAGCCTCAGTCCTGCTGTTTACATTGGTATGTTGTTCTACTGCAGCAAACGTCCTCCAAATGACACTACATGTGTTTGTTCCAAGGGCAAGCAAGCCACCGTTTTGGCCGCTAGACTTGGTCTCCCTCCCAAATGGCACCCTATATAGTGCACTACTTTTGACCAGGCCTCTGTTGAATTGGTTGCCATTTGCAACACAATCAGGGAATGTCCTTCAGTGTGTTTGGCTAAGCCAGCCAGTGACAACCCCGTTGAAGGGGAACGCCAGTGGGCTTGGCCCAGCAGCTAAGCTATTCTTGATGAACGGCTGTTGACATTCCTGCAGCATGTGATTGTTGAACTGTACTGGAGAATGAGTCCATTTTGATTGTTCCAGCTGGTGGCCAGGAAGCCTCTCCAGGAAAACGCAGGACTGGGAGGAGTCCTGCTAGTCCTCATTGTTATGCTTTGTGACGTGGGTCACGGTCAACAACATTCTGATATAAAAAATACACTTTTTCTTTTTGTTTACATGTGTATGTTTTATGATGACATGTTTTGATACAGGGAACCACTCCTCTGTCTTGTGGCCTGGTTAGTTTTACTAACTCCATCACAGTTTGCGTGACAGTTAGGTTGTATTGATTTTTCAGACCAACTCCTATGTTTTTCAAGGATCTCATTGTTTGTATTTGACAGCCCTCAAACCAATGTTACTCAAGCTCATAATGTTTCTATTTGAATCCCAAATGGACCGACCTCAAAAAGGTAATGAATCATCAAATTGTATTTGTCACATGCGTCGAATACAACAGATGTATTAGACCTTACAGTGAAATGCTTACTTACACACCCTTAACCAACAATGTTTTAAGAACTTTTTAAGAAAAATAAGTGAAGTAATTTAAAAATAAAAGTAACAAATAATGAAACGGCAGCAGTAAAACAAAGTGTTGTTAGTGTTCTGGAGAGAAGTGGGTGGTGTGTTAGTGTCCTGGAGAGAAGTGGGTGGTGTGTTAGTGTCCTGGAGAGAAGTGGGTGGTGTGTTTGTGTCCTGGAGAGAAGTGGGTGGTGTGTTAGTGTCCTGGAGAGAAGTGGGTGGTGTGTTAGTGTCCTGGAGAGAAGTGGGTGGTGTGTTTGTGTCCTGGAGAGAAGTGGGTGGTGTGTTAGTGTTCTGGAGAGAAGTGGGTGGTGTGTTAGTGTTCTGGAGAGAAGTGGGTGGTGTGTTAGTGTCCTGGAGAGAAGTGGGTGGTGTGTTAGTGTCCTGGAGAGAAGTGGGTGGTGTGTTTGTGTCCTGGAGAGAAGTGGGTGGTGTGTTAGTGTCCTGGAGAGAAGTGGGTGGTGTGTTAGTGTCCTGGAGAGAAGTGGGTGGTGTGTTTGTGTCCTGGAGAGAAGTGGGTGGTGTGTTAGTGTCCTGGAGAGAAGTGGGTGGTGTGTTAGTGTCCTGGAGAGAAGTGGGTGGTGTGTTAGTGTCCTGGAGGGAAGTGGGTGGTGTGTTAGTGTCCTGGAGGGAAGTGGGTGGTGTGTTAGTGTCCTGGAGGGGAGTGGGTGGTGTGTTAGTGTCCTGGAGGGAAGTGGGTGGTGTGTTAGTGTCCTGGAGGGAAGTGGGTGGTGTGTTAGTGTCCTGGAGGGAAGTGGGTGGTGTGTTAGTGTCCTGGAGGGAAGTGGGTGGTGTGTTAGTGTCCTGGAGAGAAGTGGGTGGTGTGTTAGTGTCCTGGAGGGAAGTGGGTGGTGTGTTAGTGTCCTGGAGGGAAGTGGGTGGTGTGTTAGTGTCCTGGAGAGAAGTGGGTGGTGTGTTAGTGTCCTGGAGGGAAGTGGGTGGTGTGTTAGTGTCCTGGAGGGTAGTGTCCTGGAGGGAAGTGGGTGGTGTGTTAGTGTCCTGGAGAGAAGTGGGTGGTGTGTTAGTGTCCTGGAGGGAAGTGGGTGGTGTGTTAGTGTCCTGGAGGGAAGTGGGTGGTGTGTTAGCCTTGAAGAAAGACGTGATCCTTATTACTTACTGTCTAGTGGGGACAGGGGACTAGTGACTCAACTCTTAAAACAAACTCAATGGGGGGACCATGCCATTTGGGGAATTTTAAATTCTCCCTGACTGCTTTTTTTGGAAGTTGTTAGTTCTCAAAGATTATCTTATTAAAACATACATACATACATACATACATACTACTGTTCAAACGTTTGGCGTCACTTAGAAATGTCCTTGTTTTCCATGAAAACATACATGAAATTAGTTGCAAAATTAATAGGAAATATAGTCAAGACGTTGACAAGGTTATAAATAATGTTTTTATTTTTTTATTATCGAAATAATAGTGTCCTTCAAACTTTTGCTTTTGTCAAAGAATCCTCCATTTGCAGCAATAACAGCCTTGCAGACCTTTGGCATTCTAGTTGTCAATTTAAGGTAATCTGAAGAGATTTTACCCCATGCTTCCTGAAGCACCTCCCACAAGTTGGATTGGCTTGATGGGCACTTCTTACGTACCATACGGTCAAGCTGCTCCCACAACAGCTCAAAAGGGTTGAGATCCGGTGACTGTGCTGGCCACTCCATTATAGAAAGAATACCAGCTGACTGCTTCTTCCCTTAATAGTTATTGCATAGTTTGGAGCTGTGCTTTGGGTCATTGTCCTGTTGTAGGAGGAAATTGGCTCCAATTAAGTGCTGTCTACAGGGTATGGCATGGCGTTGCAAAATGGAGTGATAGCCTTCCATCTTCAAGATCCCTTTTACCCTGTACAAATCTCCCACTTTACCACCACCAAAGCCCCCCCAGACCATCACATTGCCTCCACCATGCTTGACAGATGGCGTCAAGCACTCCTCCAGCATCTTTTCTGCGTCTCACGAATGTTCTTCTTTGTGATCCGAACACCTCAAACTTAGATGTCTGTCCATAACACATTTTTCCAATCTTCCTCTGTCCAGTGTCTGTTGTTTTGCCCATCTTAATCTTTTCTTTTTATTGGCCAGTCTGAGATATGGCTTTTTCTTTGCAACTCTGCCTAGAAGGCCAGCATCCCAGAGTCGCCTCTTCACTGCTGACATTGAGACTGGTGTTTTGCGGGTACTATTTAATGAAGCTGCCAGTTGAGGACTTGTGAGGCGTCTGTTTCTCAAACTAGACACTCTAATGTAGTTGTACTCTTGCTCAGTTGTGTACAGGGGCCTCCCACTCCTCTTTCTATTCCAGTTAGAGCCAGTTTGCGCTGTTCTGTGAAGGGAGTAGTACACAGCGTTGTACGAGATCTTCAGTTTCTTGGCAATGTCTCGCATGGAATAGCCTTCATTTCTGAGAACAAGAATAGACTGACAAGTTTCAGAAGAAAGTCCTTTGTTTCACGCCATTTTGAGCCGGTAATCAAACCCACATGCTGATGCTCCAGATACTCAACTAGTCTAAAGAAGGACAGTTTTATTGCTTCTTTAATCAGCACAACAGTTTTCAGCTGTGCTAACATAATTGCAAAAGGGTTTTCTAATGATCAATTAGCCTTTTAAAATGATAAACTTGGATTAGCTAACACAACGTGCCATTGGAACACAGGAGTGATGGTTGCTGATAATGGGCCTCTGTACGCCTATGTAGATATTCCATTAAAAAAAATATGCCGTTTCCAGCTACACTAGTCATTTACAACATTAACAATGTCTACACTGTATTTCTGATCAATTTGATATTTTAATGGACAAAAATGTACTTTTCTTTCAAAAACAAGGACATTTCTAAGTGACTCCAAACTTTTGAATGGTAGTGTGTGTGTGTGTGTGTGTGTGATGTATATATTAGGTCCATTATCTGTTCTACATACTTTATATCTGGTTTTAGTGATTTTAAGTTTACACTGAAAACATTTGACCATCCTAAAAAGTATATAAAAGTATATAATTATTTATTTCAATTATTTTGCAGTGGCGGCCATGATTTAGCAGCTAACGGCTCTGCTAAATGCACACTGTAACCCGGTGTTTGTCACCTCAGTAACCTGGTGTTTTGTCACCTCAGTAGCCCGGTGTTTGTCACGTTTTAATAGCCCGGTGTTTTGTCACCTGACAGGTGAGAGATGGAGAGGACGGGGAGCCAGACAGGAAGAGGGACCGGGCCGAGGAGGAAGCTGAAGAGCAGCGACACAGGTTAGTTTCTCCTGGGTCCTTTTCATTAGTACGGAAAACAAAAACAAGTATTTCATGTTGGACAAGTTCAGGTAGTCCTTCAGGTAGTTTGTCCATTTTTGTTCCAGATGGGTGCCTATAGTGAATTAGACCCAGGTCTCCAAATGCACCTCATCCTCCCAGTCAGGTGTCCTGTGTTCAGTGTTTATTATGGGTTGGAGCAGGTGTCCTGTGTTCAGTGTTTACTCTGGGTTGGAGCAGGTGTCCTGTGTTAAACAATAGCTGCACAAATATCCTGAGCAAATATCCTGTGTTTCAGCTGCAGGAGCAAGAGCAGCCATCTCTTCCTCCCTCCCTCCTACACGGCAGACGCTTTTCCCCCCTTGTTTATGTTTAATGATAGTCCAGGCAGCACTGGGCTGGCAGTGTACTCACAGGCTGGCCATTGCAAATCCCTCTGCTTGCATTCCAAATGGCACACTATCCCCTATTTAGTGCACTGCTTTTGATAAGAGCCCTATGGGTGCCGTGTGGGATGCAGCCTGGGTTTGTGTGTTTTGTTTTGTGGGTCAAACTCAGGAAGTACTTCTGAAGAGAGTGGAACAGTACTGACCGTGGTATGGACGCTGGTTACAAACACTTTGCTTCTTGGAAAATGTTTTTTTCCACCCCTCTGTTAGTCTTCTGAGAGCAATATCTTGTGACCAGCCTTGTAGTTATTAAAATTGCATGTGAGCTCAGATTGCAGAACAGCGGTATCAAAGACCAAGATGGTTGTGATGCAGCAAATGTGGCTGTCCTCAAAGTCTTCCTGTTGCTTTCATGTAGCCTGATCGATTATGAACAGTTCCGTTTTTCCCACATTTTCTGACCACTAGGGCCAGCCTGTAGGTTACTGCTACGGTACTGTAGGTCCATGGAAAATACAGTGCATTCTGAAAGTATTCAGACCCCTTGACTTTTTCCACATTTTATTACATTACAGCCTTTTTCTTAAATTGGTATAAAAATTACAAATCCTTATCTACACACACTACCCCATAATGACAAGGCAAAAACAGGTTAGTAGAAATGTTGGTAAGTTTATTAAAAATTAAACATTGAAATATCACGTTTTATATAAGTATTGTCAGTACTTTGTTTAAACACCTTTGGCAGCGATTACAGCCTCAAGTCTTCTTGGGTATGACGCTACAAGCTTGACACACCTGTATTTTGGGAGTTTCTCCCATTCTTCTCTGCAGATCCTCTCAAGCTCTGTCAGGTTGGATGGGGAGTGTCGCTGCACAGCTATTTTCAGGTCTCTCCAGAGATGTTCGATCAGGTTCAAGTCTGGGCTCTGGCTGGGCCACTCAAGGACATTCAGAGACTTGTCCCGAAGCCTCTCCTGCGTTGTCCTGTTGGAAGGTGAACCTTCGCCC
The DNA here is from genome assembly GCF_016432855.1 of Salvelinus namaycush. Classification (NCBI taxonomy): domain Eukaryota; kingdom Metazoa; phylum Chordata; class Actinopteri; order Salmoniformes; family Salmonidae; genus Salvelinus; species Salvelinus namaycush. The sequence goes on along the minus strand of NW_024061724.1, from coordinate 30,662 downwards.
CAGTCTGAGGTCCTGAGTGCTCTAGAGAAGGTTTTCATCAAGAATCTCTCTGTACTTTGCTCCGTTCATCTTTCCCTCGATCCTGACTAGTCTCCCAGTCCCTGCCGCTGATAAACATCCCCACAGCCTGATGCTGCCACCACCATGCTTCACCGTAGGGATGGTACCAGGTTTCCTCCAGAAGTGACGCTTGGCATTCAGGCCAAAGAGTTCAATCTTGGTTCTCATGGTCTGAGAGTCCTTTAGGTGCCTTTTGGCAAACTCCAAGCGGGCTGTCATGTGCCTTTTCACTAAGGAGTGTCTTCCGTCTGGCCACTCTACCATAAAGGCCTGATTGGTGGAGTGCTGCAGAGATGGTTGTCCTTCTGGAAGGTTCTCCCATCTTCACAGAGGAACTCTGGAGCTCTGTCAGAGTGACCATCGGGTTCTTGGTCACCTCCCTGACAAGGCCCTTCTCCCCCGATTGCTCAATTTGGCCGGGCGGCCAGCTCTAGGAAGAGTCTTGGTGGTTACAAACTTCTTCCATTTTTAAGAATGATGGAGGTCACTGTGTTCTTGGGGACCTTCAATGCTGCAGAAATGTTTTGGTACTCTTCCCCAGATCTGTGCCTCTACGGACAATTCCTTCGGCCTCATGGTATGCTTTTTGCTCTGTCATGCACTGTCAACTGTGGGACCTCATATAGACAGGTATGTTCCCTTCCAAGTCATGTCCAATCAGTTGAATTTACCACAGGTGGACTCCAATCAAGTTGTAGAAGCATCTGAAGGATGATCAATGGAAACAGGATACACCTGAGATCAATTTAGAGTTTAACAGCAAAGGTTCTGAATACTTACATAAGGTATTTCTGTTTTTTATTATTAATATATTTGCGAACCTGTTTTCACTTTGTCATTACGGGGTATTGTGTAGGTTGATGAGGGGAAACAATGAAGCAATTTTAGAATAAGGCTGTAACGTAACAAAATGTGGAAAATGTCAAGGGGTCTGAATACTTTTCGAATGCACTGTAGCTCTGAGCTGACTGCTTTGAGCTGTGGTGGACCAGAGTATGACAGCATTCCAGCCTGGATCCACACAAGTATTGACCTGCCTGTTGGTTGACTGCTAGCTCTGATAGATGCCTCATCCCCAACAGACTCTCTGCTGTCTCCTCCAGCTACCTTATAGCCTACATCTCAACACCCAGACCTATCCCCAACAGACTCTCTGCTGTCTCCTCCAGCTAACCTAGCCTACATCTCAACACCCAGACCTATCCCCAACAGGCCCTCTGCTGTCTCCTCCAGCTAACCTAGCCTACATCTCAACACCCAGACCTATCCCCAACAGGCCCTCTGCTGTCTCCTTCAGCTAACCTAGCCTACATCTCAACACCCAGACCTATCCCCAACAGGCCCTCTGCTGTCTCCTCCAGCTACATTATAGCCTACATCTCAACACCCAGACCTATCCCCAACAGACTCTCTGCTGTCTCCTCCAGCTAACCTAGCCTACATCTCAACACCCAGACCTATCCCCAACAGACTCTCTGCTGTCTCCTCCAGCTAACCTAGCCTACATCTCAACACCCAGACCTATCCCCAACAGGCCCTCTGCTGTCTCCTCCAGCTACCTTATAGCCTACATCTCAACACCCAGACCTATCCCCAACAGGCCCTCTGCTGTCTCCTCCAGCTAACATAGCCTACATCTCAACACCCAGACCTATCCCCAACAGGCCCTCTGCTGTCTCCTTCAGCTAACCTAGCCTACATCTCAACTAATGGTTAGAGCTGACAAGGTAGAAATCTGTCGTGCTGCCCCTGAACAAGGCAGTTAACCCACTGTTCCCCGGGCGCCGAAGACGTGGCTGTTGATTAAAGCAGCCTCCCGCACCTCTCTGATTCAGAGGGGTTGGGTTAAATGCAGAAGACACATTTCAGTTGAAGGCATTCAGTTGTACAACTGACTAGGTATCCCCCTTTACAACTGACTAGGTATCCCCCTTTACAACTGACTAGGTATCCCCCTTTACAACTGACTAGGTATCCCCCTTTACAACCGACTAGGTATCCCCCTTTACAACCGACTAGGTATCCCCCTTTACAACCGACTAGGTATCCCCCTTTACAACTGACTAGGTATCCCCCTTTACAACTGACTAGGTATCCCCCTTTACAACCGACTAGGTATCCCCCTTTACAACTGACTAGGTATCCCCCTTTACAACTGACTAGGTATCCCCCTTTACAACTGACTAGGTATCCCCCTTTCCAACTGACTAGGTATCCCCCTTTCCAACTGACTAGGTATCCCCGTTTCAACACTGATCCATGCTCAGATCACTGTTCACTCCCTCAGGAGGAATCCCTATTCAAAGTCATGTTCTCAGGCTGTGTTCCCAATAGTGCACTATTCCCTATATAGTGCACTACTCTTGACCAGGGCCCTATATAGAGAATAGGGTGATTTGGGATGCATACATTGAAGGTTAGGTTTTCTCCTGTCTTTGGGCTCAATCTGTCTACACAGATGTCATCCAAGCTCGCTAAGAATTCCACCAAGAGGGCCCTTGATGATAGATGACAATCTATCGTAACATGTGGGACACCAGCTCTCTCCTCAGCTGTTATCTACTGTGCTGGAGACAGACTAACCCATTGAGCAGATGGCGCATGCTAATGAGATGTGTTCAACAGAATAAGGGGAGGCCTTATTCCCTGGCTGGTATAGTAACCTCCAGAGATGACAAACTGTAGCTGTGTTTGGGGATAGACCTGTAGACTGTCTCCTCTCAGGTTCCTCAGCTGGTTCTGGAGTAGGATCTAATACATTTGGTTTAGACCTGTAGACTGTCTCCTCTCCTCAGGTTCCTCAGCTGGTTCTGGAGTAGGATCTAATACATTTGGTTTAGACCTGTAGACTGTCTCCTCTCCTCAGGTTCCTCAGCTGGTTCTGGAGTAGGATCTAATACATTTGGTTTAGACCTGTAGACTGTCTCCTCTCCTCAGGTTCCTCAGCTGGTTCTGTAGTAGGATCTAATACATTTGGTTTAGGCCTGTAGACTGTCTCCTCTCCTCAGTTTCCTCAGCTGGTTCTGTAGTAGGACCTAATACATTTGGTTTAGGCCTGTAGACTGTCTCCTCTCCTCAGGTTCCTCAGCTGGTTCTGGAGTAGGACCTAATACATTTGGTTTAGACCTGTAGACTGTCTTCTCTCCTCAGGTTCCTCAGCTGGTTCTGTAGTAGGATCTAATACATTTGGTTTAGGCCTGTAGACTGTCTTCTCTCCTCAGGTTCCTCAGCTGGTTCTGGAGTAGGATCTAATACATTTGGTTTAGGCCTGTAGACTGCCTCCTCTCCTCAGGTTCCTCAGCTGGTTCTGGAGTAGGACCTAATACATTTGGTTTAGACCTGTAGACTGTCTCCTCTCCTCAGGTTCCTCAGCTGGTTCTGTAGTAGGATCTAATACATTTGGTTTAGGCCTGTAGACTGTCTTCTCTCCTCAGGTTCCTCAGCTGGTTCTGTAGTAGGACCTAATACATTTGGTTTAGGCCTGTAGACTGTCTCCTCTCCTCAGGTTCCTCAGCTGGTTCTGTAGTAGGACCTAATACATTTGGTTTAGGCCTGTAGACTGTCTCCTCTCCTCAGGTTCCTCAGCTGGTTCTGGAGTAGGACCTAATACATTTGGTTTAGGCCTGTAGACTGTCTCCTCTCCTCAGGTCCCTCAGCTGGTTCTGGAGTAGGACCTAATACATGTGGTTTAGGCCTGTAGACTGCCTCCTCTCCTCAGGTCCCCCAGCTGGTTCTGTAGTAGGATCTAATACATGTGGCTACACTGCCACCACCTGGTGCTTTACCATACTCTCACTCTCTCACACACACACCTGCTTATAGTATAGCTTATGGGTATAAACCAATGCACAGCACTAAAGCCAGGGTTTGTGTTGAGTAGAGAGCTGAAGCTGAGGAACTACACCCCAGAGGATGAAGAGCTGAAGGAGAGACAGGTGCCCAAGGCCAAACCTGCTTCAGGTGAGACATCTGAAGTGATGAGGAGTTATCTCCAGAGAGTAGCTTGGGGAAGGCACTGCTGTGGTGATGATGATGATGATGAGTACATACAGTACCAGTCAAAAGTTTGGACACGCCTACTCATTTTTCTTTATTTTTATTATTTTCTACATTGTAGAATAATAGTGAAGACTAGAAAACTATGAAATAACACACATGGAATCATGTAACCAAAAAAGTGTTAAACAAATCAAAATATCTTTTACATTTGAGATTCTTCGAAGTAGCCACCCTTTGCCTTGATGACAGCTTTGCACACTCTTGGCATTGAAGAGCCAGTTTCAATTAACAGGTGTGCCTTGTTAATTTGTGGAATTTCTTTTCTTTTTAATGTCTTTGAGACATTCAGTTGTGTTGTGACAAGGTAGGGGTGGTATACAGAAGATAGCCCTATTTGATAAAAGACCAAGTCCATATTATGGCAAGAACAGCTCAAATAAGCAAAGAGAAACGACAATCAAGCGCAATGATGAAATTGGCTCTCATGAGGACCTCCACAGGAATGGAAGACCCAGAGTTACCTCTGCTGCAGAGGATAAGTTAGTTACCAGCAGAAATTGCATCCCAAATAAATGCTTCACAGAGTTCAAGTAACAGACACATCTCAACATCAACTGTTCAGAGGAGACTGTGTGAATCAGGCCTTCATGGTCGAATTGCTGCAATGAAACCACTAATAAAGGACACCAGTAAGAAAAAGAGACTTGCTTCGGCCAAGAAACACGAGCAATGGACATTAGACCGGTGGAAATCTGTCCTTTGGTCTGATGAGTTCAAATTTGAGATTTTTGGTTCCAACCGCCGTGTCTTTGTGAGACGCAGAGTAGGTGAACGGATTATCTCCGCATGTGTGGTTCCCACCGTGAAGCATGGAGGAGGAGGTGTGATGGTGTGGGGGTGCTTTGCTGGTAACACTGTCAGTGAATTATTTTGAATTCAAGGCGCATTTAACCAGCATGGCTACCACAGCATTCTGCAGCGATACTCCATCCCATCTGGTTTGTGCTTAGTGGGACTATCATTTGTTTTTCAACAGGACAACGACCCAAAACACACCTCCAGGCTGTGTAAGGGCTATTTGACCAAGAAGGAGAGTGATGGAGTGTTGCATCAGATGACCTGGCCTCCAATCACCCGACCTCAGAATCACCCCGACCTCACAATCACCCGACCTCAACCGAATTGAGATAGTTTGGGATGAGTTGGACCGCAGAGTGAAGGAAAAGCAGCCAACAAGTGCTCAGCATATGTGGGAACTCCTTCAAGACTGTTGGAAAAGCATTCCTCCTGAAGCTGGTTGAGAGAATGCCAAGAGTGTGCAAAGCTGTCATCAAGGCAACAGGTGGCTACTTTGAAGAACCTAACATTTTCAAATATATTTTGATTTGTTTAACACTTTTTTGGTTACTACATGATTCCATGTGTTATTTCATAGTTTTGATGTCTTCACTATTATTCTACAAAGTAGAAAATAGTAAAAATAAAGAAAAACCCTTGAATGAGTAGGTGTTCTATAAACTTTTGACTGGTACTGTAACTATTACAGGATGCAGCTGTACATAAGACATGCTTTGTGTTATTCCAGTGGAGGAGAAAGTGAAGGAGCAGCTAGATGCAGCTAAACCAGAGTCTGTCATTGAAGAAGTGGTAAGTAGTGATCTTTAAATAGTTCAAATATCCAAAGCCCTCTGGGATAAGTTAGTAGATAACCTACTGTTTGATTAGTGTTCATGTTAAGTTTCCACCATTTTAAATACATGTGATCATATTTCCTCCATAGGATTTGGCCAACCTAGCCCCCAGGAAACCTGACTGGTAAGACATTTTAACTAAGACGTTATACTTCATAGTATAACAAGTATAATTCTTGGTTAATTTCCCTGTGCCTTGTTGTGGTCTAATGTCCTGTTTCTGATTTGAAGGGATTTGAAACGAGACGTGGCGAAGAAGCTGGAGAAGCTTGAGAGGAGAACACAGAAGGCCATCGCTGAACTTATCCGTGAGTGTTTGTTATTGTATTAAATACAGGTAATGTGTGCTGGGACCAGATATGACTGGTCTGAACATGGAGTTACTGACTGTATCAGACTATATATGACTGGTCTGAATATGGAGTTACTGACTGTATCAGACTATATATGACTGGTCTGAACATGGAGTTACTGACTGTATCAGACTATATATGACTGGTCTGAACATGGAGTTACTGACTGTATCAGACTATATATGACTGGTCTGAACATGGAGTTACTGACTGTATCAGACTATATATGACTGGTCTGAACGTGTAGTTACTGACTGTATCAGACTATATATGACTGGTCTGAACATGGAGTTACTGACTGTATCAGACTATATATGACTGGTCTGAACGTGTAGTTACTGACTGTATCAGACTATATATGACTGGTCTGAACATGGAGTTACTGACTGTATCAGACTATATATGACTGGTCTGAACATGGAGTTACTGACTGTATCAGACTATATATGACTGGTCTGAACATGGAGTTACTGACTGTATCAGACTATATATGACTGGTCTGAACATGGAGTTACTGACTGTATCAGACTATATATGACTGGTCTGAATATGGAGTTACTGACTGTATCAGACTATATATGACTGGTCTGAACATGGAGTTACTGACTGTATCAGACTATATATGACTGGTCTGAACATGGAGTTACTGACTGTATCAGACTATATATGACTGGTCTGAACATGGAGTTACTGACTGTATCAGACTATATATGACTGGTCTGAACGTGTAGTTACTGACTGTATCAGACTATATATGACTGGTCTGAACATGGAGTTACTGACTGTATCAGACTATATATGACTGGTCTGAACGTGTAGTTACTGACTGTATCAGACTATATATGACTGGTCTGAACATGGAGTTACTGACTGTATCAGACTATATATGACTGGTCTGAACATGGAGTTACTGACTGTATCAGACTAATTGCTCTGTGGATTCCAGAGTCCAGGGAGGCTTGATGCCACTTGACATAATTGATGTGATTCCTCTACTCCTCCTGTGATCTACATTCTCAGAATAGATCTGGCGTTGGCCCACATATTCCATCAGAAAGCACCAAGGGATAGATTCAGTCTGGAGGGGCTGTAAAACTATCTAAAACGGGCCATTCCAGGTGTTTTGTTGTGAAATAATAAACACAGTAGGAGCTAAAAACAGTGGAGAATACATGGTGACATACATGTGTCTGTGTGTGTGTGTGTGTGTCCAGGTGATCGTCTGAAAGGCAGCGAGGAGGAGCTGGCTGGAGCTGTGGGAGCCATAGGGGTCACAGCAGAGGGGGACTCGGACTGACCCCTTAATCCAGAGACACACCGCGCGGTCCTGGATCTGACCCTACCAATGTTCCTGTTCTGTACAGCTGAATGTTTGTTGTGGGAATCGGAGACTTTTGGTTTCCGTAGCTGTTAAAGCTACCGGGGAGTGTGAATATGACAATTAGATATGTCACCTTGATGACTTCTCAACTCTAGTCCTAGTACGTGTCACAAATGACACCCTATTCCCTGTATAGTGCACTACTTTTGGCAAGTAGTGTGCTAGATAGGGAGTAGGGTGCCATTTGGGATGCAGAGCCTGTGTGAAATTCCGACCAGACTGTGTCAGTGTAGTGCTAGCTAGAGGAACATTGGGGACTGTTGTAAACAGCTGTTGTAACGATCGTCTGTTATTCATGCATCCTTTTAATTCTATTTTTCCAGTAAAATGATTTGGATTTTCCCAACGTTTGTGTCTTGTGGCCTTTTCTGTTGAGACTGTGAAATATTATGTACAATAGACAACACAGAATGAGTTCCCCCACATTCTTTAAAATTCCAGATTTATTTGTAAAATCAGCTGAAAACTGATCCTTAACCAATCAGATTGTAAAGTGACCCTAATCCACTTGTATAATAAGTTACTGCAACAGGAAAAGTATTGCTACTCTATTTAATTAAAAGATACTATTAACTCAACAGTTGACTGTCAGGTTCAACTAAGATGGAAAACAGATTACAATGAACAAAGACATTTTTGGTATGATGATATTTCATTAATTATACATCTAAAGCACCTAAATTGGCCTGAAAAGAACAAAACTATTTATTTCACAAAGTGCTTCCCACCAGTCCCCCAAACACACCAATGTTTCTCTATCAAAGGAGGTTATAGATGTAGGATCTTAATTTGAGCCAGGTTGCTACAGCAGGAAAATAATCCTGTAGCAACAGGAGATCTGGATTATAATTAATGGACATTTTTGTAAGGGTTGATTACATTGCTCATAATGGAAAATCAAGTCGTAAATGGAAATTACAAATACATTACAAGTTTTATGTTTCCTGCAACAGGGTGATCTAAGATCCCACATCTGTATTGCACATATTATAACAGCACTTTGTTATTTATCATATTGTCACACATGGCTAGCTACCTACTTCACTCTCGATCTGCGTCCCAAATAGCACCCCTGGACCCATAGGGTCCTGGTCAGAAGTAGGGTACTATATAGGGAACAGGGTACCATTTGGGACGCAAAGAGGTAATTGCTCACTTCACTGAAAGCCAGTGAATTAGGCCGTATGAGAGATACGATAACACTCACAAACCGCTTTTTCCAACTTCACAACAATGACACATTTTGTGATAGAGGTCATCATTGAAAGTAGGTATAGCCTTCACTCTGGTCCATGGAGTTAACATGCCCCCTGCTGAGACTTCAGCAAGCCGCGCTAACACTCTGGTCCATGGAGTTTACATGCCCCCTGCTGAGACTTCAGCAGCACTAACACTCTGGTCCATGGAGTTTACATGTGACCTGGCCACACTAACACCCTGTACCAGAGACTACCTGAAGGTAGCCACACTAACACCCTGGACCGGAGACTACCTGAAGGTAGCCACACTAACACCCTGGACCGGAGACTACCTGAAGGTAGCCACACTAACACCCTGGACCAGAGACTACCTGAAGGTAGCTGTACTAACACCCTGGACCAGAGACTACCTGAAGGTAGCCACACTAACACCCTGGACCAGAGACTACCTGAAGGTAGCTGTACTAACACCCTGGACCACAGACTACCTGAAGGTAGCCGTACTAACACCCTGGAACGGAGACTACCTGAAGGTAGCCACATTAACACCCTGGACCAGAGACTACCTGAAGGTAGCCACATTAACACCCTGGACCAGAGACTACCTGAAGGTAGCCACATTAACACCCTGGACCAGAGACTACCTGAAGGTAGCCGCACTAACACCCTGGACCGGAGACTACCTGAAGGTAGCCACATTAACACCCTGGACCAGAGACTACCTGAAGGTAGCTGCACTAACACCCTGAACCAGAGACTACCTGAAGGTAGCTGTACTAACACCCTGGACCAGAGACTACCTGAAGGCAGCCACACTAACACCCTGGACCACAGACTACCTGAAGGTAGCTGTACTAACACCCTGGACCACAGACTACCTGAAGGTAGCCGTACTAACACCCTGGACCAGAGCTAGTACAGCCTAATCCATCACTTACACAACACTCAGATTGATCCTACACACTACAGTACCTTTTTAAGATAGGCCATGTCTATATTGGAATCAAAAAAGCTCACGTGTTATATAGAAGATATAGATAGATTATTAATACTGCAAGAATAGAACAGAACACGTGTCTACTGTGACACTCCTCTCTTGGAGAACATATTTGATTAAGATGCAGCATCTCTAAGCATTGTGATGGTGGAAAATAGCATTCAAGGCCTGTATTCCCAAAATGTCTCTGAGTAGAAGTGCTGATCTAGGATCAGTTTTGCCTCTCAGGTCATAATGAAGACAATTATAATAACTACAGGGAGTTCCTGATCGTAGACCAGCACTCATATTCTGAGATGCTTGAAACATACAACCCCTGATGAAGAACTCCTAGCAATTCAGTCAAAGGAAACAGCATTTGTTGTTTAGTTGTGGTTCTAGTAGGAAGTTTCAAAGGTAGAGGTTGTCTTGGCACTCGGGTTAGTGTGTTGTTGATGATGATGTCATACTGGTTGGTGCATCATGCAGATGAGCTGATGACACGAGCCTTTTCTGAACAGCAGCAGACAGGAGACAGTAGATACTTCTTATCTGAACAGCAGCATACAGGAGACAGTAGAGACTTCTTATCTGAGCAGCAGCAGACAGGAGACAGTAGAGACTTCTTATCTGAGCAGCAGCAGACTGGAGACAGTAGAGACTTCTTATCTGAGCAGCAGCAGACAGGAGACAGTAGAGACTTCTTATCTGAGCAGCAGCAGACAGGAGACAGTAGAGACTTCTTATCTGAGCAGCAGCAGACAGGAGACAGTAGAGACTTCTTATCTGAGCAGCAGCAGACAGGAGACAGTAGAGACTTCTTATCTGAACAGCAGCAGACAGGAGACAGTAGAGACTTCTTATCTGAGCAGCAGCAGACAGGAGACAGTAGAGACTTCTTATCTGAGCAGCAGCAGACTGGAGACAGTAGAGACTTCTTATCTGAGCAGCAGCAGACAGGAGACAGTAGAGACTTCTTATCTGAGCAGCAGCAGACAGGAGACAGTAGAGACTTCTTATCTGAGCAGCAGCAGACAGGAGACAGTAGAGACTTCTTATCTGAGCAGCAGCAGACAGGAGACAGTAGAGACTTCTTATCTGAACAGCAGCAGACAGGACACAGTAGAGACTTCTTATCTGAACAGCAGCATACAGGAGACAGTAGAGACTTCTTATCTGAGCAGCAGCAGACAGGAGACAGTAGAGACTTCTTATCTGAGCAGCAGCAGACAGGAGACAGTAGAGACTTCTTATCTGAGCAGCAGCAGACAGGAGACAGTAGAGACTTCTTATCTGAGCAGCAGCAGACAGGAGACAGTAGAGACTTCTTATCTGAGCAGCAGCAGACAGGAGACAGTAGAGACTTCTTATCTGAGCAGCAGCAGACAGGAGACAGTAGAGACTTCTTATCTGAACAGCAGCAGACAGGAGACAGTAGAGCCTTCTTATCCCTTCACTCTTATCTGTTATCCTGATGACGTTGTCACGGAGACCTCAAGTCATAGCCCTTCTTTATCAGGATAGTTTTAGACTCAGCAGGGGTCTGTTCAGGTGGGTGTAACGTTACAGTTGGGGTCTGTTCAGGAGGGTGTAACGTTACAGCTGGGGTCTATTCAGGTGGGTGTAACGTTACAGCTGGGGTCTGTTCAGGTGGGTGTAACGTTACAGCTGGGGTCTGTTCAGGTGGGTGTAACGTTACAGCTGGGGTCTGTTCAGGTGGGTGTAACGTTACAGCTGGGGTCTGTTCAGGAGGGTGTAACGTTACAGCTGGGGTCTGTTCAGGTGGGTGTAACGTTACAGTTGGGGTCTGTTCAGGTGGGTGTAACGTTACAGCTGGGGTCTGTTCAGGAGGGTGTAACGTTACAGCTGGGGTCTGTTCAGGTGGGTTTAATGTTAAAGCTGGGGTCTGTTCAGGTGGGTGTAACGTTACAGAACGTTCAACAGACATGACATCACAGGAGGCTGCCGAGGGGAGAACGACTCATAATATGGTCCGAAACGGAGCGAATGGAATGACATCAAACACCTGGAAACCATGTGTTCTCCCCAATTAAGGTGCCACCAACCTCCTGTGCATGACATGAACAGACATTATGATCGGTAGACTAGAGAATCTGCAATATTCTCAATATTTAATCTCACTGAATACACACCTGGTAGCTTTTATACTGACTGACTGATAAACAGACTGATAGATTGACTGACTGGCTGGCTGGCTGACTGGCGAACTGATAGACAGACTGATAGACTGACTGGCTGACTGGGCAGAGGGGGTTGTTTGTTGTTGTTGATGTATTTGGTTGGCTGTGTGTCTGTTGAGTCCCTGGAGTCCTGGTTGTCCATGGGAACAGGAAGTTGGATGATTTCAGGAAGGGGAGTTTGAGTCACACTGATGGCTTCCCCCTCCTCTCTGTATCTTCCTGGCTGCAGGCCCCAGCTCCACCTTACAAACCCTCTCAGCAAACTTCAGAGAACACATGGTCTCTCCCACGTTACTCTCCAGAGCAGACACCTGGAGGAGGACCAGAGGATCAGAGAGAGGACACTTCCAGACAGATATGACAGTATAATCAGTGTATTTGATGTTCTGTACTGTATGTTGTGTAAGCCAGGCTGCACCACCATAGCCTAGTTGTCTTGTAATGTGTAGGCTAAATACAGTATGGACTTCTCCATTCAGAATGCTTTTTAGTCCAGGACAAGGCTTAATGTCCGGGAAGTCAGCCCTATGAATATACATATAGATGGATATACAGACATTGTAATCAGACGTACTGTACTGTCGTGAGTCCCTACCTGCACCACCATGGCCGTCTTGTTGCCCTTGCCCAGTGAGTCCTGCAGCAGGTATGTGAGGCGACTGTTTCTGAAGGGGATGTGTTTCTCCTTCCCCCTCAGAGCCTGGATGACGTCCCCCAGAGCCAGCAGAGAGCGGTTGATGTTCTGGGCCTCCTTCAGCCTCTCTCCCTCAGCTCCTGACTTCCAGACCCTCTCAGAGCCAGCCAGGTCCACCAGGTTCAACTTGCCTGCAGATGTCACAAAAAAAATCACCCGTTAACGTAACATTTTCTGGTCCCTTGAATTGTGTCAATATTTGGAACCGGCCCACTTGCCAAATGAGTAGTGCACCCCGGACCAAACACACCTTGCCGACGAACGGTGAAAAGCAGCGGGTGTCGATGAACGGTGGTGATTCAGCATGTAGAATCGCGGGGAAATGAACAGAAATTGACAGCTGCTGTTCTGATCACAGGCAATAGGACAGCCACCTGCGGCTTCTAACGGTTAGTTGGCACTGTGTGTCCCGTCTCTACGGTGTGACGTACCTGTGGTCTTGGCCCCACTGGCCAGGTCAGTCCCCAGCACAGTGATCATGAGGAGGGCATGGGAACGAGAGCTGTGCTGGTTCATCTGGGTCCCGAAGGTGATCCTGTTACGACGCGCCTGTGCCAGAAGCTACACAGGAAGTGACAGAGTTAATGGTACGGTGATATAGAACTATAGGAAACATGCACGTACTTTCATATGATTGTATACACTTTCCCATTACAGTAAAGGAACCATTAGGGTTCTAATGGAGATGTGTGGCTCAGTAGGTAGAACATGGCTCATGCAACGCCAGGATTGTGGGTTCTATTCCCTGGGCCACCCATACGTAAACCCATACGTAAACCCATACGTAAACCCATACGTAAAATGTTTGCCCGGATGACTGTAAATTGCTTTGTATAAATGTGTCTGTTAAATGGCATATACAGTATATTAAATTATTATTAAATTCGAGGTCGAAAAGTCAAAGAAATTATCCATTAATATAGTTGAAGAAATCAGTCTCACTGAAGAAAGTATACAGTTGCAAAATTCCGGTAATTCTCCCCAAAATCCCAGGTTTTCCAGAAATCATGGATGGAAGATTCTACCAATCAGCAGGGAATAAGCAGGAAATCCCTGGAATTTGGGGAAAGTTACCAGGACTTTCACCCTAAGAAAAATAAATGTGAGTCTCCTCACTTTCTTGATGTGTTGGAAGCTCTTGACCTCTATGAGCCTGAGTCCAGGGACGTGCAGCTGTCCTGTTCCATCTGGGTTGATCTTAATGTCCAGCTTCTCTCCATCCTTACTCAGCAGGTCTCTGGGGACAGTACAGGAACAGGAAGTTAGAAAGTCACTCTATTGTCAGTTTATCATAACACGAATACTAACTTAAAGCACTTTTCATATATTTAAGTCCTAGGCCTCATTTACAACTATAAGACAATATAGTAGCACAAATATAAAACGGAAGATTTGAATAATGAATAATAAAACATGTCACCACTTGTGATATTTTCCTGCCAGCCATTGAGAGGGAAGGAAAGCAGCTGGGAAGATACCTGAGCACCTCGTTGTAGATCTCCACAGAGCTGACAGTCACGGTGTACGTCCACATGTCCTTCCTGTCCTCCATCTCACTAAACAGGTGTTTCAGAGCACGCTGGTTGATGCCTGGGTTCTCTGTGCTGCCCTGACGACAACAAAGGATGGAGACTTTGATACAACGAGTCAATTTCAATCAAATACTCAGTCTTATTTCTCATTACAATCTGTGGTAACACTTTATATGAAGGCTAAGGACTTGAACACATTTATAAACCATACATTACACATTCGTATGCAGCGCTACAACATACCTCCATGGTGTAGGTCTTCCCAGAGCCAGTCTGCCCATAGGCAAAGATGCAGACGTGATATCCATCTATACAGGATGTCACAAGGGGCTCGATCTCCTGGAAGACCTTAGACACAGTAGAAAACCAAAGGTTAGCGAGTGTGTATCGTTCACAGTCACTGCTGTTTTTGAGTCACACCACAGAAACTGAAATACCACCCCTGAGCCATCATGGCGTCCACTCATTTAAATAGATAGAGAAGTGACAGCACTGTGTCTCGTAATGGAGGCTGAGTTTCTCAGTACCTCTTCCTGAGTGGCCTGAGGGTGGAAGACACGGTCCAGCTCAAAGTTATGGCTGCGGCCCTGCCCTTTCAGCACGGAGAGAGCTGATTCGTTGTTGGGGTCCGTGGTTACCACCACCGATTGGCCCTCCTCATGCTGGTCCTCCTTCAGAACCGGCTTCACACGGCACAGCACACGGATGTTGCCTAGCAACAATAACAGTTTATTTTAATAATGATACAGCCTCATATATAATTGCCTTTTTTATCAATAGAACAAAGAGGCTCCCTCCTCCAGTCGTCTTTCCTTCATCTGGACGTTGTTTCACCATACCTTTGAGCTCGACCAGCTGCTCGTGGTACTTCCTCCGCAGTGCCACCTCCTTCCTGTACTTCTCCAGGAGGTCCTTGTTGGCCTCCGACATCTCACTCACAGCTGCTGATATCTACACAGACAGGCCAGAGATCAACGGTGAACACACACCACACCTTTTGAGCTTGGCCTCAATGTTATATCTTTACTGTTACTTTAGACATCGTTTTGTCTTTACATCTTTTCTACTGCCTTCTGTTTGTTTTTTATCTCTTTCATTTGATTGATTTACAGTTTTGTGGGTTTAAATTGCACTTTAAATAAAGTTTGATTTGATTTGAAACAACGCTGGTTAATCCAGCAGCAGTGTTTTGTGGGACCTGTTTCTTGGCGTCGGTGATGGCTGCTCCGTAGAAGTCGGAGAAGTTGCGGACCTGGCTCTTCAGGCTGGCGTAGTCTGTCTTCATGGTGCGCAGGGTCGGAGGGAGTGCTGTCAGACGCTTCTGCAGGTCTGCCATAGGACACACACACACACACACACACACACACACACACACACACACACACACACACACACACACACACACACACACACACACACACACACACACACACACACACACACACACACACAGAGAGAGAGAGAGAAAGAAAGAGAGAAAGAAAGAAAGAAAGAAAGAAAGAAAGAAAGAAAGAAAGAAAGAAAGAAAGAAAGAAAGAAAGAAAGAAAGAAAGAAAGAAAGAAAGAAAGACTGTCCCAGATGCTCAATGGTGATGTGATGAGCATGAAGCACAACATCCTATGAATCAACAGCACTCCCAGATTCAACAAGTCCATCATAACATATCTGCACAGCCTGTAGAAGCTTCTGAAGTTTGTATTAGATGGGACTCACTAAAGAACTGGTCCTGCAGGCTCTGGAAGTGTTCTACGGAGCAGGTCGCTGCAGCCTTTACAGCCTCCTCCTTCTTCTCCTCCAGGTGACCTATCTCCTTCAGCAGTTCCTCCTGCAGTACACTGATCTCCCGCTCGTACGCTGCAATCTGGGAGAGGCAGGCCCATTCACATTCAGCATATGATGATGAGGTTCATGAATTGTATGCGTCCCAAATGGCACCCTATTCTCTATTTCGTTCACTACTTTAGACCAGGGTCCATTGGGCTCCGGTCAACATGGGCCCAGTAGTACGTGACATAGGGAATAGGATGCCATATTGGATGTAGACAATACCTTGCACAGCTTGGTGGGAATGGCGGTTAGTATTATACACTTTCGTTTCTTCTTCTGGTTTATAATTTAACTGTTAAATCTCATCATTGTGAATTTTGAAGTAGAATACAGTTTTTCTCAGGAATGTAATATTTCTTCAATAATATTTCACTGAACATATTCACCTTTTTCTGAGGATGTTCAAACCAATACGGTGACTTTTCATTGGTTCTCACCTTGTGTTGCAGGTGACTTTTCATTGGTTCTCCCCTTGTGTTGCAGGTGACTTTTCATTGGTTCTCACCTTGTGTTGCAGGTGACTTTTCATTGGTTCTCACCTTGTGTTGCAGGTGACTTTTCATTGGTTCTCACCTTGTGTTGCAGGTGACTTTTCATTGGTTCTCACCTTGTGTTGCAGGTGACTTTTCATTGGTTCTCACCTTGTGTTGCAGGTGACTTGTCATTGGTTCTCATCTTGTGTTGCAGGTGACTTTTCATTGGTTCTCACCTTGTGTTGCAGGTTACAACTGAATTCATCTGACTTCCTAATGTGCTCCTCCAGTTGTCTGCACTTCTCGTTCTGATTGGTCAGTTTCTCTGACAGCTGCTCGTTCCTCTCTCTGGCCTCAGCCAACTGCCTCAGCGTCGCCGGTGACTCCACCTCCACAGTTTGAGTGACAATCTGGCCGGGAAAATATCAATGAAGGTTATATAATAGGTTATATAACATTTAATATAAATCAATTTATTCAACAAGACCAGTTTCTGATTCCAAACCATCAGAAAACTGTTATCAGATTCATTTGAATGAATCCGGGACCGAGTGGCGCAGCAGTCTAAGGCACTGTTTTGCAGTGCTAGAGGCGTCACTACAGACCCGGGTTCGATCCCGGGCTGTATCACAACCGGCCGTGATCGGGAGTCCCATAGGGCGGCGCACAATTGTTCGGGTCAGGGAAGGGTTTGGCCGGAGTAAGCCGTCATTGTAAATAAGAATTTGTTCTTAACTGACTTAACTGACTTGCCTAGTTAAATAAAGGTAGAATAAGAGAATGAGAACGTATTGTATATACAGCAAGGTGTCTTTTGCAGACTATCCCTACCTTGACCTGTGGCTCTTTGGCCCTCTCTTTATCCAGCTCTAGCTGCAGCTCGCTCACTCTCTCCTCTCTTCTCCTCTGCTCCTCTCCTCTCCTCCACTCGCTTTGTTCGCTCTGTCGCTCCAGGTGAGACAGCTGATCAGCCCTCTGCTGCAGGGAACTCTCCAGCTGCTGCACCCGGCTGCGCAGGTTCTCATTCTCCTACAGGGGGAGACAGAGCAACGTTAGGCTCTGTTCACAAACACAGCCCCAGGACAGCAACACAATTAGACCCAACCAAATCATGAGAAAACAAAAAGATAATTACTTGATACATTGGAAAGAATTAACAAAAAAACAGAGCAAACTAGAATGATATTTGGCCCTAAACAGAGAGTACACTGTGGCAGAATACCTGACCACTGTGACTGACCCAAACTTAAGGAAAGCTTTGACTATGTACAGACTCAGTGAGCATAGCCTTGCTATTGAGAAAGGCCATCGTAGGCAGACCTGGCTCTCAACAGAAGACAGGCTATGTGCTCACTGCTCACAAAACGAGGTGGAAACTGAGCTGCACGTCCTAACCTCCTGCCAAATGTATGACCATATTAGAGACACATATTTCCCTCAGAGTATACAGATCTACAAAGAATTCGAAAACAACCCCGATTTTGATAAACTCACATATCTACTGGGTGAAATAACACAGTGTGCCTCACAGCAGCATGATTTGTGACCTGTTGCCACAAGAAAAGGTCAACCAGTGAAGAACAAACTCCATTGTAAATACAATATACAACCCATATTTATGTTTATTTATTTTCCCTTTTGTACTTTAACTATGTGTACATCATTACAACTCTGTATATAGACATAATATGACAATTGAAATGTCTTTATTATTTTAGAACTTTTGTGAGTGTAATGTTTACTGTTACATTTTTATTGTTTATTTTACTTTTGTATATTATCTACTTCACTTGCTTTGGCAATGTTAACATATGTTTCCCATGCTAATAAAGCCCCTTGAATTGAATTGAATTATTCTACAGGGGGAGACAGAGCACAGCTAGAGAGAACATTATCCTACAGGGGGAGACACAGAGCACCATTAGGAAGAACATTCTCTTACAGGGGGAGACAGAGCAAGACCAAATTCACATAGAAATGTGAATTATAAATCTGTCATTCTCATTGAAAGCAAGTCTAATAAGTGGTAGATATGTTCTATGTGCACTATTTCTATGCTTCCCGTTCTTAAGTTACATTTTTACGTTTTTATCAGCTTCAAACAGCTTAAAATGCCATATTTGTGGTTATTGTATAGGGAACAGGGTGCCGTTTGGCACTTAACCTGCTTCTCACCTTGATGAGTACAGAGCTGGACTGGGAGGGGATGACAGAGAGCTGCTGCAGGAGGCCCTGGGTGACAGTCAGACTCTGTTTCAGACTCTCGTTCTCCGCTGACAGACACACAACCCGCTTCTCTGAGTCTGTGGCTCCCTGAGGAGGAGTGGATTACAGTATGCACTAAAGCATGACGAACAGGTTATATCACACTAAAGCATGACGAACAGGTTATATCACACTAAAGCATGACGAACAGGTTATATCACACTAAAGCATGATGAATAGGTTATACCTGTCAATACTGGTCCCACAATATTGCCTGCTTGTTGCCTAACCAGTATGATTTCCATATAGGTTTAAAACCAAGCCAGTGAAAGATACCTCAATGCTGACACACCATAGGGATTTTCACACTACACCATTTTGTCTCTGACTATAGCAGCAGTGTAAAAATGTATTGTGGCAGATTTACTGATAACAAATGGAGCAGATTGTCTTGAATGCTTACAGAGTCAGTTCTTAGTCTGGACAGCTCCTCCTCCCGCTCCTCGATGCAGCTCTTCAATTCGTCAATCTGGGGAGGAAACAGTGAAAGTATGTAGTCTGTAGTCTTGTACAAGAAGCTAAAAGGAGAGAAGATGGGAATCAAAAGGACAGATTGGAGTCTGTAGTCTTGTACAAGAAGCTAAAAGGAGAGAAGATGGGAATCAAAAGGACAGATTGTAGTCTGTAGTCTTGTACAAGAAGCTAAAAGGAGAGAAGATGGGAATCAAAAGGACAGATTGGAGTCTGTAGTCTTGTACAAGAAGCTAAAAGGAGAGAAGATGGGAATCAAAAGGACAGATTGGAGTCTGTAGTCTTGTACAAGAAGCTAAAAGGAGAGAAGATGGGAATCAAAAGGACAGATTGGAGTCTGTAGTCTTGTACAAGAAGCTAAAAGGAGAGAAGATGGGAATCAAAAGGACAGATTGTAGTCTGTAGTCTTGTACAAGAAGCTAAAAGGAGAGAAGATGGGAATCAAAAGGACAGATTGGAGTCTGTAGTCTTGTACAAGAAGCTAAAAGGAAAGAAGATGGGAATCAAAAGGACAGATTGGATGCTGAAAAAGTGAGTAGGTTTTTTTGTTCATCGATTGCAAATGTGCATTTGACAGTGTGCGCGGGTGCTGTCATGATATTTTTAAAAGAATATGAATTATGACTCATAGCACGCTAACTTCAATCATCTGCAAACTGCACGCAGAAACATAACAATGGTATTCATGAGGTCACCTGTCTCTGGGGAAGTAGAAAAAAGACATCTCTAAATCTCTCATTATCCCTTTAAACATGAATACCCCATAACAGGGTTAGGGCCAGTTTAAATTCAATACATTGGAGATGTTACAGGGATAGTTAGCTTTGTTACACCTTATAGTCAGATGGCTGACAAAAAAAAACTATGGGGGTGATGGGCGCAATTAGACAAAGTTCAGTGTTTGTGGCCAAATCCCCTCAAGTTAATAGTGGCTATTTAAACCACTTTGAACCATGGATTACAGTTACAGTATGGATGGATTAAATGGATTACAGTTGCAGTATGGATGGATTACATGGATTACAGTTACAGTATGGATGGATTACATGGATTACAGTTACAGTATGGATGGATTACATGGATTACAGTTACAGTATGGATGGATTACATGGATTATAGTTACAGTATGGATGGATTACATGGATTACAGTTACAGTATGGATGGATTACATGGATTACAGTTACAGTATGGATGGATTACATGGATTACAGTTACAGTATGGATGGATTACATGGATTACAGTTACAGTATGGATGGATTACATGGATTACAGTTACAGTATGGATGAATTACATGGATTACAGTTACAGTATGGATGAATTACATGGATTACAGTTACAGTATGGATGAATTACATGGATTACAGTTGATCCTGGCACATAGACTACTTTCAGGGTAAGGAACCATCTGACTGACTATAAGGTGTAAAAAAGTTAGCCATCCGTTAATTGAATTTACAAATCAATCATTGCAAATAGGGCATTAAATGGTCAAGGATTTCTTACTAAACTGAATCTGATAAGCTTTAGTAATTGTATTTATGAGCCCAAACCCAACCCCTTGACTGTTCTAAGTCCTGGTTATCTTCTAGTTGTTGCTTTCCCTCCACAGACGCTGTCATGAAGCGCTTCCCAGGTGCAACAAAGGGACAAGTGGGAAATGGCTTAAAACAGTCAAAATGGCTGAATTGAGAAGCGATGAATAGGATTAAATGATGTGTTTTGTGTCGTTTGTTCTGTTCTATTACCATGACTACAAGTATCACTGAAATAATGCTCCCGTAACATATATGTTAACACATATTGTTCAGATGTACTGTATCATGTAAGGGACATAATAAACATTTGAATACTAAATGTGTTACATATATATGAGCATATAAGTATTATGCATATATGCACATATATGTGGATATAAGGCAGAAATATTTGTCACAATATGAAAACGGCCAATTATTGTATATTTCAACATATATGTGACATATCTAGTGCCTCAGAAAGTCTTTCAAACCTATTGACTTGTTCTACATTTTGTTATGTTACAGCCTGAATTTAAAATGGGTTCAATACAGATGTTGTGTCACTCGCCTACACACAATACCCCATAATGTCAACGCGTAATGATGTTTTTAAAAGTTTTTACATACTAATAAAAAATGAAAAGCTGAAATGCAGTGGTGTAAAGTACTTAAGTGAAAATACTTTAAAGTATTACTTAAGTCGTTTTTTGTGGTATCTGTACTTTACTTTAATATTTATATTTTTGACTACTTTTACTTTTACTTCACTACATTCCTAAAGAAAATAATGTACTTTTTACTCCATACATATCCCTTTAAGCATGGTGAAGTTATTAATTACACTTTGGATGGTGTATCAATACACCCAGTTGCTACAAAGATACAAGGATCCTTCCTAACTCAGTTGCCAGAGAGGTTTGAAACCACTCAGGGTCTCCCACTCCTCTTTCTCTTCTGGTTAGAGTCAGTTTGCGCTGTTCTGTGAAGGGAGTAGTACACAGTGTTGTACGAGATCTTCAGTTTCTTGGCAATTTCTCACATGGAATAGCCTTCATTTCTCAGAACAAGAAAAGACTGATGAGTTTCAGAAGAAAGTCATTTGTTTCTGGGCATTTTGAGGCTGTAATCGAACCCACAAATGCTGATGCTCCAGACACTCAACTAGTCTAAAGAAGGCCGGTTTTATTGCTTCTTTAATCATCACAACAGTTTTCAGCTGTGCTAACATAATTGCAAAAGGGTTTTCTAATAATCAATTAGCCTTTTAAAATGATAAACTTGGATTAGCTAACACAACGTGCCATTGGAAAACAGGAGTGATGGTTGCTGATAATGGGCCTCTGTACGCCTATGTAGATATTCCATTTAAAATCAGCCGTTTCCAGCTACAATAGTCATTTACAACATTAACAATGTCTACACTGTCTTTCTGATCAATTTAATGTTATTCTAATGGACAAAAAATGTGCTTTTCTTTCAAAAACAAGGACATTTCTAAGTGACCCCAAACCTTCGAACGGTTGTGTATATTGCCATATATTAGTTGGGGTGCTAGGTGTTTGCCTGTAAGTATGCATCCATGTAGCTTTCTTTCTTTCTTTCTCTCTCTCTCTCTCTCTCTCTCTCTCTCTCTCTCTCTCTCTCTCTCTCTCTCTCTCTCTCTCTCTCTCTCTCTCTCTCTCGCTCGCTCTCTCTCTCTCTCTCTCTCTCTCTCTCTCTCTCTCGCTCTCAATCAATTCAATTCAATTCAATTTGCTTTATTGGCATGACGTAACAATAGACATATTGCCAAAGCTTACTTTGGATATTTACAATATTAAAATAAGAAGAATCAAAATTGTCAACAGGACAACAGTAACAACAATAACCAAGGGTCAAAATAACCATACATTGAACAATAACAATAAGCATACAGTAGAGGACATGTGCAGGTTGATTGGTCTGTCAGACACTGTCCCTCATCTTATGGCAGGCAGCAATGTAGTGCGCTGCCAACCCACAGCTCTCTGCGTCCTCCCCCAACAGGATAGGTACCCTATTCTCATCAGAGATGTCTTTGAAACCTTGAATAAGGGATTCAAATTTGGGGAAATGACACTCTAATTGTTTTATATTTGAGACATTTTGTCAGGAAATGCAGCTCTGTCGCAGGTTCTGCTGTTGTGCAGTGGCTGCACAGCCTTTCCTCTACAAGGAGCCAGGTTTTCCTGTGTCTACCCTTCTCAATGGCAAGGCTGTGATCACTGAGCCTGTACTCTGTCTCTTTCTGTCTCTGTCTCTCTCTATGTCTCTCTCTATGTCTCTCTGTCTCTGTCTCTGTCTCTGTCTCTGTCTCTGTCTCTCTCTCTCTCTCTCTCTCTCTCTTTCTCTCTCTCTCTCTCTCTCTCTCTCTCTCTCTCTCTCTCTCTCTCTCTCTCTCTCTCTCTCTCTCTCTCTCTTGCTCTCTCGCTCTCTTTCTCTCTCTCTCTGTATGCGTGCATGTTCAAATTTGTGCATACATATGCATGTGTGATGGACTGTACCTGATGTTGGAAGACCTGTACTCGTGAGTGTCGGTCCTGTTCTCTCTGCTCCAGTTGGGAGTGCAGCAGCCGTAGTTCTCCCCTCAGCTGGCTCTTCTCTCCCTGTAGTCCATACAGAGACTCTACCAGCCTGTGGAGTCCTGCCCCAGCCCCAGGCCCGGCCCCAGGGACATCAGCACCACACTCACCTAAAGGCAGACAATACTCTAGGATTATGACAGACATCTTCATCATTATACTCATTAACATCAGCAGCAGTATTATCATCATCACCACCACCACATCATAATCACCAGCATCATCAACATCATCATCAACATTAGCATCACCCACTTTCATCATCATCATCATCATCATCATCATCATCATCATCATCATCATCATCACTATTGCCACTATTATCATCATCACCACCACCATCATCACCGTCATCATTATCAACATTATTATCATCACTATCACCACTATCATCATCACCACCATCGCCTCTATCCTTCACTATCACCACTATTATCAGCACCACTATCACCACTATCATCATCACCACTATCACCACTATCATCATCACCACTATCACCATCACCACTATCACCACTATCATCATCACCACTATCACCATCACCACTATCACCACTATCATCATCACCACTATCCCCATCACCACTATCACCACTATCATCATCACCACTATCACCACTATCATCATCACCACTATCACCACTATCACCACTATCACCATCACCACTAACACCACTATCATCATCACCAATATCACCACTATCATCATCACCACTATCACCACTATCATCATCACCACTATCACCACTATCATCATCACCACTATCACCACTATCATCACTATCATCATCACCACTATCACCACTATCATCATCACCACTATCACCACTATTATCATCACCACTATCACCACTATCATCATCACCACTATCACCACTATCATCACTATTATTATCACCACTATCACCACTATCACCACTATCACCACTATCACCACTATCACCACTATCACCATCATGTAGAAATACAATGTATCAACATCACTATTACCTGACCTCTTTTCTAAATATATCCAGGAAGGATTGGATACGTACTCTGTACCAAGGTCTGTGTAGGTGTTGCAATATTAATGAAACTCATTGTGCACTTAAAACACAGTATAGTAATCACACATACAATGTACACATACATAGTAGTCAGACAGTAGTCACATAGTAGTCAGACAGTAGTCACATAGTAGTCAGACAGTAGTCACATAGCAGTCAGACAGTAGTCACATAGTAGTCAGACAGTAGTTGCATAGTAGTCAGACAGTAGTCACATAGCAGTGCCATGGTAGTTACTCAGTAGTCATACAGTACTCATACAGTAGTCACACAGTAGAGTAGTCAGACAGTAGTCACATAGCAGTGACATGGTAGTTACTCAGTAGTCATACAGTACTCATACAGTAGTCACACAGTAGAGTAGTCAGATAGTGGTCACATAGCAGTCACTCAGTAGTCACACAGTAGTCACACAGTAGAGTAGTCAGACAGTAGTCACATAGCAGTGACATGGTAGTAACTCAGTAGTCATACAGTAGTCACACAGTAGAGTAGTCAGATAGTGGTCACATAGCAGTGACATGGTAGTAACTCAGTAGTCATACAGTAGAGTAGTCAGACAGTAGTCACATAGCAGTGCCATGGTAGTTACTCAGTAGTCATACAGTACTCATACAGTAGTCACACAGTAGAGTAGTCAGACAGTAGTCACATAGCAGTGACATGGTAGTTACTCAGTAGTCATACAGTACTCATACAGTAGTCACACAGTAGAGTAGTCAGATAGTAGTCACATAGCAGTGACATGGTAGTTACTCAGTAGTCATACAGTACTCATACAGTAGTCACACAGTAGAGTAGTCAGATAGTAGTCACATAGCAGTGACATGGTAGTTACTCAGCAGTCACACAGTAGAGTAGTCAGACAGTAGTCCCATCTAATGCACAAAGTGGAGGTCCACACTCACAAGCGTAGAGTAGTCAGACAGTAGTCCCATCTAATGCACAAAGTGGAGGTCCACACTCACAAGCGTAGAGTAGTCAGACAGTAGTCCCATCTAATGCACAAAGTGGAGGTCCACACTCACAAGCGTAGAGTAGTCAGACAGTAGTCCCATCTAATGCACAAAGTGGAGGTCCACACTCACAAGCACTGCCTTTAGTCTACAACCTTTATAAAGTTCAGGCAAAGCAAGTGAGACCAGTTCTGTGTCCCAGATGGCACCCTATCCTCTTTCTAGTGCACTACTTTTAACCAGAGCTACAGTACTTTAGGGCCCTGGTCAAAAGTAGTTCACTAGAAAGGGAATAGGGTGCCATTTGGGGTGCAGGCCTCTCAGAACATGGTGCCCAGTAGATGTTTTAATCAGTTTCCTCCTCCTGTATGATTTATGGTGTTCTGTCTCTGCCAGGACTGTTTCTGTTTCTCTTTACTGAGCTCTACACTAACCAACCACACAGCCTCTGTCAGCTCTGCTGTGCTGAGTCACTGTTTTAGGAGATGGGGAGAGGTGGTGATTGGAGGGAGACAGGGGAGGAAGAGGAGAGTGGGGGTGGGGGTCTATGTAGCCAGAGGAGATGCTGGATGTTTAACTCAAGGGCAGATGCAGACACGTGATCCTGGGAACATGTGATAGGGGGGGGAATACAGGCTTTAATGTTTTACACTCAGGTGGAAGTAATGGCATCAGCCTGCTAGTTAAACCTGCCTTTAACCTCACATGCTAAATGAAGTTTGGGTAAATATGAAATGACCCATGTTAAATGTCTCAAAGAGCAGACTATTTAACAATGTCTAAGTAGAATAAAGCAACATTATCACAGGGAGAGTTTAGACACTGTGTTGTAGATGAACTACATGATAAACAACTAATGACAAGAGAAATGTGGAAATGTGTTTCAGCTTTACACAACATGCACATTTATAACATCATGGAGAGTCTTTGGGTATGAATGACTGGTGATTCTGGAGAATCTCCCAACTCACACAGCGTGTAGAGCATCATGGGAACACATCTAGTTAGAAGGGGTAGAACACCGGCTTCAAAAACACCAACGCAGGAGAACAGAATAACACACTACAGTAGCTGTTGACTTCAGAGAGGCAGAGCACCCAATTGTCATACTTGTCATAAAAGTAAAGATACCTTAATAGAAAAGTAAAAGTGAAAGTCACCCAGTAAAATACTACTTGAGTAAAAGTCTAAAAGTATTTGGTTTTAAATATAGTTAAGTATCAAAAGTAAATGTAAATGTAGAAATAATTTCAAATTCCTTATTTTAAGCAAACCAGACAGCACACTTTTCTTGTTTTTTAAATTTACGGATAGCCAGGGGCACACTCCAACACTCATCATTTACAAATTAAGAAGTTGTGTTTAGTTAGTCTGCCCTATCAGAGGCAGTAGGATGACCAGGGATGTTCTCTTGATAAGTGTGTGAATTGGACCATTTTCCTGTCCTGCCTGAGCATTTTAAATGTAACGAGTACTTTTGGGTGTCAGGGAAAATGTATGGAGTAAAAAGCACATTATTTTCTTTAGGAACGTAGTGGAGTAAAAGTAAATAGTAAAGTATATATAAATAGTAAAGTAAAGTACAGATACCTCCAAAAACTACTTAAGTAATACTTTAAAGTATTTTTACTTCAGTACTATACACCACTTCTTTTCTGCTCAGAGGATCCTGCAGAAAACACAGATCACAGAAACCACCAAAACGCCTTTCCTTTCCTCCACCATGACACACAGCCTGCATCCCAAATCTTTCCCTATTTATTTAACCTTTATTTAACTAATGCAAGTCAGTTAAGAAGAAATTCTTATTTACAATGACGGCCTACCCCAGCCAAACCAGGACGATGCTGGGTCAATTGTGCACCGCCCTATGGAACTCCCAATCACAGCCGGTTGTGATACAGCCTGGATTTGAACCAGGGTGCCTGTAGTGACGCCTCTAGCACTGAGATGCAGTGCCTTAGACCGCTGCTCCACTCAGGAGCCCATATTCCCCCAGGGCCCTGGTCAAATGTTACCCTATTCCCCCCAGGGCCCTGGTCAAATGTTAGCCTATTCCCCCCAGGGCCCTGGTCAAATGTTACCCTATTCCCCCCAGGGCCCTGGTCAAATGTTACCCTATTCCCCCAGAGCTCTGGTCAAATGTTACCCGATTCCCCCAGGGCCCTGGTCAAATGTTACCCGATTCCCCCAGGGCCCTGGTCAAATGTTACCCTATTCCCCCAGGGCTCTGGTCAAATGTTACCCTATTCCCCCCAGGGCCCTGGTCAAATGTTACCCTATTCCCCCCAGGGCCCTGGTCAAATGTTAGCCTATTCCCCCCAGGGCCCTGGTCAAATGTTACCCTATTCC
The DNA here is from genome assembly GCF_016432855.1 of Salvelinus namaycush. Lineage (NCBI taxonomy): Eukaryota > Metazoa > Chordata > Actinopteri > Salmoniformes > Salmonidae > Salvelinus > Salvelinus namaycush. The sequence continues at coordinate 3,065 of NW_024061724.1, read as the reverse complement.
CCCCAGGGCCCTGGTCAAATGTTACCCTATTCCCCCAGAGCTCTGGTCAAATGTTACCCGATTCCCCCAGGGCCCTGGTCAAATGTTACCCGATTCCCCCAGGGCCCTGGTCAAATGTTACCCTATTCCCCCAGGGCTCTGGTCAAATGTTACCCTATTCCCCCCAGGGCCCTGGTCAAATGTTACCATATTCCCCCAGGGCCCTGGTCAAATGTTACCCTATTCCCCCCAGGGCCCTGGTCAAATGTTACCCTATTCCCCCCAGGGCCCTGGTCAAATGTTACCCTATTCCCCAGGGCCCTGGTCAAATGTTACCCTCTTCCCCCAGGGCCCTGGTCAAATGTTACCCTATTCCCCCAGGGCCCTGGTTTAATGTTACCGTATTCCCCCCAGGGCTCTGGTCAAATGTTACCCTATTCCCCCAGGGCTCTGGTCAAATGTTACCCGATTCCCCCCAGGGCCTGGTCAAATGTTACCCTATTCCCCCAGGGCCCTGGTCAGATGTTACCCGATTCCCCCCAGGGCCCTGGTCAAATGTTACCCTATTCCCCCAGAGCTCTGGTCAAATGTTACCCGATTCCCCCAGGGCCCTGGTCAAATGTTACCCTATTCCCCCAGGGCTCTGGTCAAATGTTACCCTATTCCCCCCAGGGCTCTGGTCAAATGTTACCCTATTCCCCCCAGGGCCCTGGTCAAATGTTACCCTATTCCCCCAGGGCCCTGGTCAAATGTTACCCTATTCTCCCCAGGGCCCTGGTCAAATGTTACCCTCTTCCCCCAGGGCCCTGGTCAAATGTTACCCTGTTCCCCCCAGGGCCCTGGTCAAATGTTACCCAATTCCCCCCAGGGTTCTGGTCAAATGTTACTCTATTCCCCCCAGGGCCCTGGTCAAATGTTACCCTATTCCCCCAGGGCCCTGGTCAAATGTTACCCTATTCCCCCCAGGGCCCTGGTCAAATGTTACCCTATTCCCCCCAGGGCCCTGGTCAAATGTTACCCTATTCCCCCCAGGGCCCTGGTATTACACTATATATAGGGAATAGGTTGCCATTTGGGAGTGGGATGCGCACACAGTGGCTGTTGACAACACCTCAGAGAGGCAGGGAGCTCAGACCTGCAGAACAACCAAACAACCTTTCCTTTCCTGCACCGGGATCATAACACTGGGAAGTGCCCCTCCCCCTTCCCTGCACCAGGATCATAACACTGGGAAGTGCCCCTCCCCCTTCCCTGCACCAGGATCATAACACTGGGAAGTGCCCCTCCCCCATCCCTGTCCCAGGATCATAACACTGGGAAGTGCCCCTCCCCCTTCCCTGCACCAGGATCATAACACTGGGAAGTGCCCCTCCCCCATCCCTGTCCCAGGATCATAACACTGGGAAGTGCCCCTCCCCCTTCCCTGCACCAGGATCATAACACTGGGAAGTGCCCCTCCCCCATCCCTGTCCCAGGATCATAACACTGGGAAGTGCCCCTCCCCCATCCCTGTCCCAGGGATATTTATATCTGACACGGTACACGTGGAGGTCTAGCATCTAGCATGTGACGGAGGCTGGTATGTAAGTGCTCTACTCACAGCGGAGGGAAGAGAAAGCAGCACTCACAGGGATAGTTTATTCATGATATAACAACGGATTCCCTGGCCAAGTACCATAGTACCATAGTACCACCATCCATCTCTTTATCTAACGCTGTTTGACGCGTAAGGAGAGGAGGTAATGCCTGAGGTCTCCCACTTAGGAAAGCCACACATTCTGCTGCAGAGCAGAGAGAACCTCGTTTTGGTTCATCTAGTGGCATGTTTCTCCAGGGTTATACTGTACTAGTCAGAGAGGACTATACTGCATTAGGAGAGAGGAGGGATCACTTACTATGCAGAGCTCGCTGTCACTGTCACACCAATCTGTCATGACATCCTAAACATTCCAAATGAGTAGCTGATTTGGTTTTGGGTGCCGAGATTACTGTCACACATACAGCCAACACACATTACAGTACTTTCATGATATTATACACATACATTACAGTACTTTCATGATATTATACACATACATTACAGTACTTTCATGATATTATACATATACATTACAGTACATTCATGATATTATACACATACAGCCAACACACATTACAGTACTTTCATGATATTATACACATACAGCCAACACACACATTACAGTACATTCATGATATTATACATATACATTACAGTACATTCATGATATTATACACATACATTACAGTACATTCATGATATTATACACATACATTACAGTACATTCATGACATTATACACATACAGCCAACACACATACAGTACACTCATGATATTATACACATACAGCCAACACACACATTACAGTACTTTCTGATATTATACACATACATTACAGTACATTCATGATATTATACACATACATTACAGTACTTTCATGATATTATACACATACAGCCAACACACACATTACAGTACATTCATGATATTATACATATACATTACAGTACATTCATGATATTATACACATACATTACAGTACATTCATGATATTATACACACACATTACAGTACATTCATGATATTATACACATACAGCCAACACACACATTACAGTACATTCATGATATTATACATATACATTACAGTACATTCATGATATTATACACACACATTACAGTACATTCATGATATTATACACATACATTACAGTACATTCATGATATTATACACACACATTACAGTACATTCATGATATTATACACACATTACAGTACATTCATGATATTATACACATACAGCCAACATACATTACAGTACATTCATGATATTATACACATACATTACAGTACATTCATGATATTATACACATACATTACAGTACATTCATGATATTATACACATACAGCCAACACACATTACAGTACATTCATGATATTATACACACACATTACAGTACATTCATGATATTATACACATACATTACAGTACATTCATGATATTATACACATACATTACAGTACATTCATGATATTATACACACACATTACAGTACATTCATGATATT